>NW_007579144.1:67529-93033 GCF_000690725.1 Stegastes partitus
ATATCTGTCCTGCTGCCAGTGTGCAAGGCGACAAAACATTGTGAGAAATGACTGACCCTGAGGATCTCTCGGGAGATGTAGGCGATCCAGTCCTCCTTCAGCGAGTTGCCTTTCGTGTTCTTCACCAGATCTGTGATGGAACCGGCACCACAGAACTCCATGACCAGCTGGACGAGACAAGAAGACAGAAACAGTCACCATCACGCAGACTTCCCCCTTCGATAAACCACCACTACATTCATTTTGTGGTGTAACTACCTTCAACAAATAAGAGAATTAATGAGAAACTACAATCTGTCAGCTTGTACTTTGCATTTTCCATTTGTGAGTCTCGGCCTGAATGCAAATGCGCCGGAGCGCTGAATGGCACGAAACAATTAAGGAGTATCTGGTAACAAGAGATGGGAGAAGGAGCGAGAGGCCCGCGGAAATAAAAACAAAAAAATCGGTTCCCACAAGTTTACTCTGTGCTGGGGTTGAGTGAAGCAACGTGGCTGCTGGGAAATGTGGTCTTAATGTGAAAGATGGGGGCATTAACAAAAGCCAACAGCTAATATGTGGAGGTAGTTTTCTCACCATTGTTATTCAGCAACGCTTATAGTTGGAAGAAAGTTTATATGCAGCTCAACGGGCGACTGACAGCGAGCAGTTTGGTTAAAATAATATCCTAATGTCAGTAATTCTGGACATCAGGCAAAACGCCTCAATCTGGACAACTTTATTTTGTAAAGTGTAAGATATTATATTACAACAGAAAATGATTATTAGTCTAGTAAATGATAATAAACGATCTCTCAGCTTCATTGGTGACTGTGTTTTCAAAGAAAGTTTATATTTAACTGTCTGAACTCTGTTTCCTGGTTGGCTTTTTTTTCTCTCCGGCCACATTGTTGCTCACCACTGACTCATTTTTCGTTCTAATATAAAGTCCTGCACCTCTATGGAAACAGAACAAACATGTCTGGAAGTAGAGAGAACTCACTCATGTCTTTCGTTAAGTATAACAAATTTCGAATGCCATAAAATATAAATACAGGAAAAGCAAAAGTGAATCTTATTTATTTTACAAAACTTAAAAAATTCTGGGATTATCATGACCAACATTTTTCCAAGTGTCCACAGGTGTTACCAACACTGGGGGGAAATGTCAGCTCTGCAAACGATGGAGATTTTAACTCTTGTATTTTTAATTTGCTTTCATTTTTGTCTTCTATCTTCTCGGCGGAAACACAGCCTGCAGTTCAGCTGAATCGTCTCTGAATTTATGGTCACATGACTGCTGGTTGGAGCTCAGTCACTGTTGTGCCAATGAGCACTGAGGTTTTAGTTTTTTATAGAATCTAGTTTGAACACAGGATTTGTTTTGGCAAAATTTCAAATGACACGTTTAGAATAAAGTGATTGTAATGAAATATGACGATTTTAAGCTTGGATTTGGTTCATTTTACAAACAAAAAGTAGATTTTTTGTTGGATTTCTTCATGAAGTCGGGTCCCTCGTGGTCAGATTTTGATGGTAGTGTCTTCTCCTCTAATGCAGTATAGTGTAGCTACACTACGTCTGTATTTATAGGCTGGATCAAGGATGAACTACCCTTCTGTTAAGGACAACTAATTTAGAATGCTATAAAATGTGAATACAATCAAAACCAAAGTTAGTCTTATTGATTATTTGTTTTACAAAAATGTAAAAAACTCTGGAATGAACACATTTTTCCAGAAACAACGCACATCACACATGAGACATTCAAGGACCGTTGTTAAAAATCCAACTCCTCTTACTGTGTTTCAGGTTTCTGATTCTAACACATGATGTCATTTTGGTGATTTCTTTAAAGATAACATCCTTTCACAGCCACCGGTGGGTTTTGGGGTTCAGAGGGTTGAACAGAGTATAAAAATAATACAAAAATGAGCAAACTATTTTAAGATTGTAATTACCAGCCAGTGGTCATGATGTAAAGAGGACACACTACACTCTGATTCATATGGCTTTAACACAAACAGCCCTTCCTCTAATTTCCCTCTGCCTTATACTTTAATGACCACTAAACTTATGTCGGGTTGCTTCTTACGAGGAGATTCGCTTTACAAACACATTAAGCGGTCTTCTTCAGCAGACAGTAGACTGAAGCAGAATATAAAAATGACAGATACGCTCTCTGTCACCCACACAGAGCAGCCAGCATGAAGCTGTAACAGTGGAGGCTGTAAAAAAAAAAAAAAAGGGGTCGTGGAAGCAGCTGTAAAAACAAACAGAGGCTGAGCCGTGCAGTGAGAGTTGTCCTGTCGAGGAACGGCAGAGCTGCAGGGTCATAAAACCAGGTAATCCTGCCTTTAACAAACGAGCTGCTGTAAATCTGTACTGCTGCTGCTGCTCTCCGCCTCCTGGACTCCTTCTCTGCCTCTCCTGTTTGTTTCATTTGTTTTATTCATTTCCTCTGCACCGTCTTGTTTGTCTTTTCTTTGATTTGTTGTGTGATTGTGTAACATCAGCTTTATTACTCCTCTAATGTGAGCGTCTGTACGGGCGGTAACGGTAAAAGAAAACTTTGCAATGTTTGTATGAACAGACAGAGTGTATGCAAGCATTCTAACTCTGTATAAACCTGACACAGCAGCAACAGCCCTCCATCAGGACCAGAACTGCAACCATTACTCAATTCATCGTCATCTACTAAATTATTTACAATCCATTTTAAAGTTTGGGTAATTTTTCAAGAAAAAAAAAAAGCCAAAATTTCTGTGACTACAACCTAATAAATTTGAATATTTTCTGATTATATTGTCAAACATATTAAATTAAAGTTTCTGAAATGTGATTATTTTCTGGTTTCTCTATTACAGCAAATTGAATATATTTGACTTGTTGACAAAACAAGACATTTGAGGACGTCATGTTAACTTTTAGGTAACACTGAACAACATTCTTCCCCAAATTTCTTTTTTTTTTTTTTCATTTTATGGCCCAATAAACTGATTGATTATCAGACTAATCGACAAGCCCTAATCTGGACTACATGTTGAAGAGTTTGTTGATTGCTGATGTTTATTACCTCTAGCTTGTTGTCACGACTGACACAGTGAAGCAACTTATCAAAAAAAAACCTTGTTTATTGGGAAACATCGAACTTGTTTTTCAACACAACAAATCTGTTCATAGTAACAATGTGAATATTCAAACATCTATTCTAACAAAACTTGCAAGTGATGTAAATTCACGTAAATAAAACTTGTAGCACCAATCAGAGGAAAGATGTTTTGTTGATTTATAACTTTCTTGCAAATGAAAGAGGTCCAACTGTGTTCTGTGTCTTATTAAGGCCCGCCTTTCATAAAAATCTGCTTTAGTTATGTGTTTTTATTACTTATGTAACTCATAATCTAGATTTATGCTGCTTTAGTTATAATTCCCTCAGTTTATTAAGTGTATTGACGATTGATTTGAAAGCCTCGTGTTTGTCCTGTTAGACTTACTGCATTACACTGTTAACACAAACACTTCCTCTAAAGCCCTCTTGCATTTCAGTGGACAGAAACTTGGACAGAAACTTTCTTAGTGGGGCTTCGATTGTGAAACGCTTGCAGGTACATCATGAGTCACAACAAAGACAATTTTTAGAATGCTTTAGATGAGTAATCCAGAACAACAATGTGTTGTCAACCTATATAAGAAAAGTGATAGAAATGTGCGATATTCTTAACTGGCAGCATGCACATTATATGAAAAGAAGTTTATCCATCTTTGTTTTGTCCCTGACTTTTCTCAAAGAGACTCCAAAGACAACTTTAGTTTTCTTGGGATTTGTTTGTAAAAATCTGTGCAAAGTTCTTTACCTGCTGTGTAAAGTGCTTTAAGGTGACAAAATGTTCTCAATTGTCACTATGAAGAAGTTTTATTGTATTTTAATTGACTAAAATACAGCTTGTAACAACTGAAAGGTTGTGACTGATCAAGACCAACTAAAGAATGACTCCTGTATTACATTTCAGGCAAATTTAACTTGTATTACTTTGCTTTTAATTAGTGATGCACGATATTAAAAGTTCTGGCCGATACCGATATGTGATATTATATATTTCTGATATTACCGATAACCGATATTACCGATGTCGATATTTATTTTTTGTTTACACTGAAAAATGAGTATAAGTAAGCACTGTGAGAATATGAAAACTATTCTAAAGAAGCCCAAATTAGACCACATAGTCTTCTTTATTACGTAAAAAAAGTAACACATATTTAAAAATATTGTAGCATATTTAACGTTCAAGTTCAGAAACATTTTGGTAAAAACATCTGTGAAATAGCAGCAGTATCAAATGTAGAGATGAAGGCTCTAAGGTTAGACAATCATCGGTTTTTCACATCGGCTAAATTTCGTTCATCGGATCGATGCCGATATATCAGTAAAAACGCTAATATCGGCCGATACTGATGTGGTCGCTGATATATCGTGCATCCCTACTTTTAAGACATTATTTTATCATTAATGTTGTGTTAAACTCACCCAGAGTTGGTCGTCGTGTCCTGGTGGACTCTTCTTGATGAAGGCTCCATAGTAAGTCGCTATGTTTCTGTGGTGGGAGTACTTCTTCAGCATGTTGATTTCCAGCTTAATTTCCTCCTCTTCATCCTGTGAGAGAGAAAAAGGGGAGGCCCATCATTGTGGAGTTAACACGCTGTTATTGCCTGTGAGACAACTGGGAAGCAATTATATGAACTAATGATGTGGATCAAAACAAACAATACGGCTCTATTTTCTTCTTCAGGTTGTTGAAGCTGGAGGCTCTCAGGAAGGATGGAAAATTAGCACTAAGTCACTCTGACAGGCTGAAGACTGTTAGTGGAGCGTTTAAAGATCCGGTCACCCGGAAAGATGGCGGCAGAGGCAGCAGGTTTTCAACTCTTTTTCACTTTTGTTCACTTTTTTCTGCCATGTGCATCGATGACATTTGTCTCTTACTACAAGTCTTTAGACCTGAAAGTATTTTCCAAATGTATTGCTTGTAAGCCTTCGATCAAAATCACACAAAGCTTTGGACATATGTGGCCATATGATTTTATTGTGTGTTTTCAATTTCACAGTCCAGCATTAAAAGGTCTCAACTGAGCAGTAGACCTGTAAGATTATTACATCACGCCTGATCCTCATAATTTGAGCCGACTACGATCATTTTGCATAGAACTGTTTCCATTAACAGCTGGATGAAGCTAACAGAAACGTCATGTTTCATTTAGTATTTCCACGTCAGTTTCCACCATTTTCCACTTTGTGCCTCCTTCCTCGGCTACGGTTTAATGGAACCAATTGTTTGCCTTGAAGCCCTTGAAGATGCCACATGATATCCGTTTTAACAAGTTTATCCAAATTGATGTTTCAGCTCTAAATACCACACAGACTGGGCATTATACCATGCACCTACAATACTTCTGGTTTTAGCTGTGTTCCAAACAGGCTGTTTCAGTGTCTGTAGCTTTAAAAGTCACTGATCTGCTGCTGCTGTCTACATCTGTATCAGGAAAAGGTGCTCAGCTGAACCTTTATCTGCGTCTGCTCTGTTCTGTACGTGGGAAAAAGGAGCTCAGAGAATTATCCTGTTTTGACATCACCACAGGCTGCAAACCTAAAGAGCTCAATCAGACGTATTTTCTAATCTATAGACACTTAAAGGAAACAAGAGGTCTTTTCTTGCATTATAATGGCGTCCATAAACACTGCGGACTTACAATTATGTTCAACAACTCGATTTTTCACAACATGCTGCCGTTTTCCTTTTTGCTGAGCTCCTACTAAAATGAACATCATGGATTTAGCTGCACAGCCACACCAGACCACAGCTGTTCACACATTTTGGTTATAAGCCCAATAATAAGCCAGAAAGGTGGTGCTCACATGCACAAATACTGCTTATCTAAAACGAACAGAGGCACAAAATAAACACAAAAAACTAAGAAATCAATAATTGCAATTATGTGTATGACTAGTAACCCTCGAAAGTCAAAAACCCACCAGCAGGTTTAAAAAGCTAAGTTTACTGTAAAAGGATGAGACCGATGATCACAGGCAGAAACTGTACAAACAGGAAGGATTTCAGGATTTCTAACTTTCCTTGAACTCAACATGTGTAATTTTCTTTTACATCAGAAGAACAACCAACCATGAGCTAAAAATTGAGATCTCTCATTAAAGTCACTGTCATATTAAATTAAACAGCAGCTCTTGTTTAAAAATGTGCCCAAAATGAACTGATTGCAGATATTTCTCCTTGCCTGCCTGAGCTGAAAAAGCTGTGCAGTCATATGGCAAAAACATTCAAGGACTTTTCAGCTGAAGTGCAGGCAGTGCTTACACACAGTAAAGTGGAGATATGTATGGAAAAACACCATTTGTTTCCCAGCATTGGTGCAACCTGTGGTCACTTGGGTTCCAGTTTTTTGTCAATTGTTGTCAAATGAATGAACAAAGATTCAAAGCATTACAACTTGTTTCCATAGAGGTGCAGGACTTTATATTGCAGTGACTGCTTCAGAGTGTAAAGATCAACTAAAACTGAAGTAAAGAAGAAGTAAATATAACAAATATCATCTAGTTCTAAACAAAAAAATCTATTTGGATGTGCTACGTTGAGCTCTTGGAAAGTGTTGTGACTTTATTTGCATATATTAAGCAAATCTTCGCAAATCTATCAAACTTAAATCAACATGAAAACTGTTTGCCCTGAATGAACCCTACAGGCGAACTGAGCTGTACTGAAAGCTTTAACAGCGTCGCCTTTTGTTGCATTACTACAAACAACACAACCAGTCAGTGCTGGATATCAAGGAACACTGTAGAAAGTGTGCAGAGTGGAACTTTGTTGACTTGTATTTGGGTGCTGTAATAAAAAAAAAAAACACATTTGCATATTATTTAGGCTCTCTGATTTTCACTCTTAGCTTTAAAGATCTGGCTCTGCTCTCAGTGGGACACAGAAAAATATCAAACATGAAATCAGGTTGTTGTGTTAAAGAAAAAAAAAAAAAAGGCACACAGTAAAGCTACAACTCTGGATTTATCCCTGTTTGTTGGCTTTCATTCTGTTTATGAAAGTCGGGGCCAAGCAAGGAAACAAACGGTGTCCAAACCGGTCCAACAAACGGATATCACTCCAAACAAACATGCAGATCCAGCCTGAACCTGAAACGATAACGGAGCCAAACAATCCAGCATCCCTCGCTGTCACACTCTCAGGATATTACAGTACAGACCAGACAGACACGGAACAAGATCCAGCGATTATTTCTCACTCGCTGCCACATCACTGAAGCTGTGTGACATTTATTTGCGAGCGCCTCGCCTCAGCTGAGTGTTTGATCTGGGAACCCGACCGGGGGCTGGCGTGACAGGACATTTTCTCTGTTATTACGGCTGGTCGATAAGCAGCAGCTGCAGCCTGGACTCCTGAACAAACTGCAGCAACTTCTTGTGTCCTCAGAGTGAAAGCTTTGAGGAACTGCGAGGTAAAAAACGGTTTCTGCTTCTAACGTTGAAGATGGTGACATTTAAGCACTTTGTAGTACCGATGTTGCAGCTCTGCTAACCACACTTTCATCACTGCCGGTGCACTTTGGCTCAGTTTGGACATTAGATCTGGATTTGCTCAAATTTATCAGAAATTATGACAACTTCTCTAGAAAATCCACCATAAAGATAAAGTTATATAAACACCCCTGTTCACACACAAATACAAAAAGACCACTTCTCATGTCCATATGGTATTTGTTTTAGATGCTTGAACAAGTGTGGCCAAGTTGCTCCAGTATTACAACTTCTAAATGTGTCATTTGGATACACAAGGAGGACTTTTTAGGACTTTAAGCAATGACTGTAGTTGGACTTTAAAGTTACGACATACAATGATATTATAGACAACCATGTGCGTCCAATTTTGTGGCAACAGCTAAAGGAAGGGCCACAAAGAAATGGTTTTTCCATGTTGAACTTTCATCTAACACCTTTGGGATAAACTGCAACAACAACCCAACATTTTGGGTATCTCTGGGATTAAAAACTCAACAACACTTACTAATTAAATAGCACAGCGTTTTATTTTGCAACCACAACACCCATTCCTCAACCTGCTCCAACTGTTTCTGCAGCTATTCCAACGCTGGGCCCCTGAGATCATCAGACAAGCTGCTTGATTATTGAGGCTGGTGGGTAAGATGAGGTCAAACTTCTGCAGTAGCATCTCCAAAGCTTTGGAACAGGCTTCCTCCTTCAATTAAATGTTGCTCCATCGTTGATATTTTCAAGAAAACCTCAAGATGTACATGTTTCAAATGTGTTTGGCTGCTCTCCAAGTGCTAATATTTCTTTTTTCTTTTTTTTTTTTAAATTGATCTTACAAGTTGCCATCCTCTCTTGATAGTTTTAGTATTTTATACCATTTTCTTCTTATTTTTTTTTTTTTTAAGCTGGCTGTACATGTTTTATATTTTCTTGATGTTCACACATCATTTTTGCTGCATATCTGATAACATGGACATCACTTTGGTCAACTTTTTTTTTTTTTTTTTTTTTGCTATATAAGTAGATTGGATTTGATTTTGTTTTCGCTATATAAAGATGTAGGTAGAACCACAAAGTGAAGTAGAGAAGAAAATATACGTTTGAGCCAATCTTCATGGTAAACATCAGCACTAAAGATGAGAGGTGGGTCTGCAGCTACCACCAACAGAAGAAACAGCAGGGTTTTTTTATTACAGAGTAAGAGCCAGTGATTTCCAAAAACCAGACAAGATGTGCCAGAAGCACACCAAGAGCGTACTTTTTGACTTTTTCCACATCCACAAAATTAAAAGGTCGCCGTTTTGAGAGACTCAGGCTCATCGCAGATGGTGCTTTACAGACCAGGACTTCAAATGAGTGTTCAGAGCGATGCAGCAGCACTGGGAGCACAAGAAAACTACTTCGTCAGGAATGGTGGCCAACTACAAATCCGGTAAAGCCTTTGATTTTTAAAGGTGGAGTCTCAGGACTTTTTGATCAGAACTTCTACTGTGTCTTAGTGCAGCCCAAACACAAGCAGAGCTCTGTGCTTAACAAAACAAGGACGCACACTTTTAGTTGATTTATCCTGAAACTGAGATACGGCACAACAGGACTGCAAACACTGACAGAAGAGTGTTGTCAACAGGATCCAGTGTGGAGAAAAACGACATCAGACCGTAAAGAACCTTAACTTACATAAGAGCAGTCTTAACTGTAGGAGGCACATTAACCACTGGTTCTAATGCATCCATAATAAACGCATCATCCGACTGGTGTTAATGCTGCTTGATGACTGCCAAGACATTATCCAACCTTTATATTTATCTCTGCAGGTAGCTGCCTCACTCTGCTGGCTGTCAAAGTCAGTTTGGTTGTCAAAATGGATAAGTCACTTTTTTTCATTACCGGGTTGATGTTAAACGATGGCGCTGGAAGAAACTAAAACGCGCTCGTCTTATCGAGCGCTGCAGCTGCAGAAGCAACAGACGACAGGCAGCCCAAGACTCCGCTGACATTTCTGAGTCAGGCCCAGAGGTTAAAGGGCAACTCTGCCAAACTTCAGTATTTAAAGATGAAAGATGCATTCACTGTCGACCTCTTTGGGTCTGTAAAAGCCTGCAGCTCAGTTTCACTATCTCTGAAATACAGAGCAGCCAGTAAGCCTCATGTTTGGTCAACAGAAACTTGTACACGATCACACTTCAAGACGCAATTTTTATGCTGTCAGTCATTTGCAGAGTATTTCCAGTAGAGGTGTGATTTTGGAACAAAACTGCTCATATGTTCTTGTTAGATTAGAACTATTTTTGCATTTCAAGCTGTTACTGAGTTAAACTGCTCTATATTTTCTGCTCGTTCCTACCGCTAAAAATGGAAACAAGTTTACTCTCTGTCTATTTTGGACAGTTCAGCAGCGTGAGCAGCTTATTCATGCTACGCTTGTTCTTTTCATGAAGTAAACAGCAGGTTTCTGTGTAGAGACGTCGCCAGTTTTGTTTCCCTGTTATTTATTTTTTTTGCTTCGATTTATTGCGGCTGTTTAAAAGCAGGAGCTTCGCCTGTCGTAAAGATGACGGGGTCAGTCGGTCAGACAGGCAGTCAAGCCAATCCCTTGAGTCACCGTCAGTCAGCCAGCCAGTTGGTCACTGCTCCAGCCAGGCAGCCAGTCATTTAACCAGGCAGCCGGCCAACCAATCAGTCAGGAAGCCAGCAAACCCGAGTCCTGGCCAGCAAGTCCTTCTGTTAATCCACTCATCAGCAGCAGACCATCAGTAAGCCCAGCAGTCATCCAGCCAGCCGCCCAGCAGGTGAGCCAGCCGACCTGTCAGTCAACCAGGCAGTCGGTCAGCTAGAAATGGGAATGACATTTTGCTGGATATCAAACCAAGACCTCACCGGATACTAAAAGATGCACAGAAAGTCCACAAACAGACACCAGCACCTTCAGTGGGTCCAAAGAGCATCGCATCCACCACAAAATGTCAGTCATGGGAACGTTTTTGGAACAAGTTGGAATAATTACAGGCGCTGAGGCCAGAGTGAAGGAGGAGGAACACAGCAGGAACATTCTTACACATCATCCACCGTGGGACATGAACAAACAACAGCTAAAAGAGACAAACAGAAGAAGCACCTCAGCTGACAAAACAGAACAACGGTCACATTCCTGTATGTTCTGGGCTGCACAGATGGTCAAGAGAAAACATACACCTCAATAAAACATCCAAGTTGAAAGATGAAAATCTAAAAATGGACCCTGTAGAAAGTAAACTGCAGCGATGTCCTGATAAAGGTGCCAGGAAGGCAAAGAAGTCACTGTTTGCCTTTTAAAGCACCATAGTGGCTACAAATACCAAATCTAAAGTTACACTTTGTAATGTTGATACTGCTCCAAAAATCTGTTATTGTTTATTTGTACCTTTATTAATTTAACCCTCTTGACCCCAAATATGTCGATGGGCACGTTATCTTTTAAACAATTACACAACTTATAAGAACGAGAAACTGTAAAAATAGAAATAATCACTGGACTTTCAACTTTCCGACGGTCCTTGAACTCGTCATCTGTGATAGAAAAATTAATCACAATGAAGCTCAAATCATCAAAATCACTTTTTTCTATTTTTTTTTTTCAAAAACACACACACACACAAAAAATTGCTCTAACCAGAAATTAAAACAAAAAAAACTAATAGTGGTTGCTTTCCTGAGCGCCATCAATAAGCCATCAGACATCAGTGCCTCATCTAGGTACCTCGTTCAGTTGGGAAGCTTAGCCAAAATTAAGCTTAAAATTGTAATATGTCATCAAAATCACCTTATTCTGCATGTCTCATTTAAAGATTTACCAAAACAAAATACTGTAAAAATCTGTTTTTGCAAAAAATATCTGCAACAAGAGTCTGTGCTCCTCTGGCAACCTTTCAGCTCAACTATAGGCTGCACTACAGTCTGTGTTATTACAGAGCAAACAGGAGACAAGTATGGAAACAAATTAAGGACGCAGGTTTTGGTAACTCCTGTAGGCTGAAGGCTGTACATGATAATTCCAGGTTTATTCAATTTTTGGAAAAAAAAAAAGAAAAAAAAATTAATCTTCCGGTGGTGGCCTTTAAGAATTAAGGCAATCTGAACTTGCCCAAACGCAAAAAAAAAAATTTCCCCAACTCCAAACAAGGGTGGTCCGGTTCCAAAAAAGGGCAAGAACTTAAAAGGCAACTAAAAAAGAAACCAAAAGGAAGAAAAAGCAAAAAAGAACAAACAAAAAACCAAAAAAGGCCTCGGGGGTTCAGAGGGTTAACAAAACAAGTCAGACCTCTGAAATGCATCATTGTTGACGAATGTCTTTGCCTGAATTCAATATTCACTCATCAAAACTATGACTTAAATGAGGGAATGTCAAAGTGTAAGAAGTGAAACACATCTGGTCCCGAGGCGATTGGCAGGTTTCTATACTGAGCTCTACCAGTGGCACAATCAGCTTAAGCTTCAGCCTGTCAGGAAGCATAATTTGGATTCAACAGATAGAACACAGACACAGAGAGAGAAGACAAACAGAGCAGTGAGGGATGATGGAGAGGAGGCAGCAGAAGGTGACCTGGATGTCAGGATACAGCTGCTTCAACGACTACTATGACATCACTCCGTGCCTCTTTGTCTCCATCTTGTTTGTACGCTGCACATTTATTTCGGACGCTCCCGTCGCTGCAACATCACTTTCCATTATTGTCTCCTGTAATGACTTCAGCCCCGTGTTCGTGTATCCCATCATTACACCTCTTTCTCCCTTCCCAGTCCTTCAAAACAAGGCGTCCTGAAGCTACTCATTATCATTCCTGGGCATGAAATGGTGGGGAGACTCGGTGGCGGCCATGTTGCTGTTAAAGTATTACAGCACACAATGTGAGCGGAGCGAACAGAACCGCGATCCCAGGGGAGCGGACGGCCGCAAAATGGGAGCATAATGGAAAATGGAAGCTGAGTAGGAGGGAGGCTTTGGCTTCCACAGAGGCCAGCAGAGGTTGACATGTCTCTGACAGGCAACCAGGGACCTGGAGGGACTCGTTTCAGCCGTTATTTTAGACGCTCGCTGTGTTCCTGTCATCTGCCTTATGCAGCATCTTCAGATAAGAAGCAGGCTGGAATCAACGTCTAGCCTTTTCATTTAAGCTAATATAGGGCTTCAGGTTTGTGAATTGGAAAAATCAAGCACTTATTTTCCAAAGTTTTAGTGTCTTTTGTTTCTATCATTGTACTGGTTCTCAGCAAGGACAAACAAAAAGGGAATTTAGTCCTAAAGAGGCCATAACTTTGGAAGATCCTTGCTTGATTTGTCTCAAACTACAAGAGTTTTGTGTCATTTTACCCCCGTTTCCCTCCTTCTGACAATCCAAGGAGAAATCTGGTTTGACCCGATGTTCGGCCCTGATTATTTGGTAATGTGAGTGATTGACAGACCCAGTTTAAACCTCCTGAACTAGGGCTACCCAGAATAATATCAAACAATCTTGATTTTTCAAAGTTAAAATCAAGAAGGTTGCAGGGCACCCTGGTAGCTCAACCGGATAAGACAGCGACCCATGTACAGGGCAACGCAGTGGCCGTGGTATGAGTCCAGTCAGCGCCTCATTTGCTGCATGTCCTTCCCCCACTCTTCTCCCCACGTTTCTCTGTCTCTCTACACTGTCCTATCAAAAACAAAATAATCATTTAAAAAATAAATAAATCACAGTGGTTACAATAATGATACCTGGAGCAATGAACACTGTCGCCCACATTCTCACTTCCAGCCCTTGAGGCCAACATCAGCTTCAGGAACTCCTACTATCACATGTACCATCCACCTAAACACTGGCACAGTCCAAACACATTCCCCATTGCAAAGACACTCCCCGATGGCAGCAGCCTCTCCCACCAGGACAGTGTGCTCTGCTTCACCACAAAAACTGCTCAGAGACTACTTGAGGAACACGATAAAGAACCTAAAATGTTAACCAGGCCTCCAAAACTCCACCAGATCCCAATCTAGCTGAGCATCTGCAGGATGCATCAAAACAAATCTGATTCATCTTGCAAACTTCCTGGTTCCAGAAACCACAGCACGACCCCCAGAACTCCTGCGTCCATTACTGGATGGATCAGAGAGAGGAACCAAAACAATATTGGGGAGTTTCAAACAGTTTCTCCAAATATAGCTCAAAATGTAGAGCGATATAAAATATGAAAAAAAACATGCTAGAAAGTGAGCGAATTAAAAAAAAATAGGAAACTACTTGATATATCAATCTCATTTTAAATATCCATAGTTTATGATAATAAAGTCTCAAGCAAATCAGAGATGGTGTATCAGAAGGGTCCTGATGTTTTAAGATGGATGGACTCATGTTTAGATTTTTTGTTATTTCAGTACATATGTGAACATCCTGACCAGTTGGTGGCGCTAGAAGTGGCCTGAAAAGTCATTAGGATCAATTTCTGGGGCCAGTGAATATCTGGATCAATCCATTCAATTGAAAGAATGACAGTTCAACTTCTACAACTCAGCAGCTAAAGTTCTGTGGAAGAAATATTTTGCGGATGGAGACCTAAATCACGGTACCGGAAAGCAGCCAGTGTTCAAATATACACCATGTAGGGTCATTTCCTTTAACACAGCTAGGAATTTTAAACTACTGTTTTTATTTTTTTTATTTTATTTCATTCTTCAAGACATCCCGGAGCTTTCCACACCTTCCCACTTTCTCATTCACACCTCTGACTGGTCAGAGCAGTGGGAGGTGAGACAGGCAGACAGTCGGAGAGATGACGTATTTTTTCAATTTCAGTTCATGTGCAACGAGACAGAAACCAGGAGAAAAATAGAACGCAGGACCAGTAATAAATTCACTGAGGAAGGCTGAGAAAAACATGCTTGCTGTGGAGTTTTCCTACTAATCACCATCGATTTTGTGAATCCTGCTGCATTTCATCAAGTCAACAGCAGCAGCAGCGAAAGACACAAAACTGCTGCAGCTACAATTCTCTCTACAGCTTTTCTTTCCAGTTTCCTATTAGGGATGAAGATGACTTCACTCGCTCTGTCATTTCTCTCATGTTCGCTCGCATTTCGCAAAGAAAACAGAGCTGGTGGCTGAAAAAAAAAAAGATGGCGATGGATGGAAACGGGAAGAACACAGGCAGGATTTGAGCCAGGAGGAGAAGAGAAAACACAGGCAAATGTAACCAACAAAAAAAAATAAAAGCATATAATGACGGAAAAGGATTGATGTACAAGAGAATCGAGAGAGGCTGCGAAATGCATGAGAGGTGAAGAGAGAAGCAGGCGAGCAGCAGTAGCTCCTCCTATAATCCCACTGCACTCCAGCTGAACCTTCACGAAGGAAAAAAAAAACACTCCTTCGCTGATTTCTTCTCCTTATCTGAGCGCTCCAAGGTCCCACTTCCTCCATCCCTGCCCCGTCCTCCTTCTCCTCTTACATTAGTGCCGGGTGATTGAGAAAATATTCATACAGGGATTAATAAGTGTCCCTTACAGGAAAATGTTGATACACTATCTGTGTAGTGCACTGCTTGATAATGCAACAGACGATTCACGCTACAGGAAGAATAGAATCAGTCACGCAGCAGCCCTCAGGGGACACACTTTCCTCCCAAAAAAATCTCAGCAGCGTCGGTGGAGATGGCACAATGGAGCTGTTTTGGTTCCAAAAGATGTAATATAAACTGTCGACTCTGCTGAAAAACCTGCACCAACAAATACCAAAGTTATCACCTGAAGCACCACCTTCTAGTACAGCAGCAATTAAACTTATCCTGTAGAATCTACAAGCCATAATCTCTTCATTCCAGTATTGCACACTAAAACAAAAATTAAGCTGGAATTGTGTATCTGTAAAGATGCATGTAATTGAGGTTTTACAGGTATTATAGTAACTGTGTGTTACACCGGAGTCTCCTTCTCAGCAAAGTGTTGGTGCACATCAGATGAGCTTGTCAGGAGCTAAAAGTCAACACAGCAATGCAGAAGTTGTGTGTACAATGGAAAATGTAGGACTGCAGCGAAAGATGGTTTCAATTTTGGAATAAGTAGTGATTAAACAACAGAAAATATCCATCAAAAGCTGACATCACCAGTTTGTCTTTTTAGTATCGCCAACCTTACTTCAAAGTGAAACTAAGGAAAAGTTCTTAAATCTGAGAGGCAGCAAGAAATAAAACTGGTGTTGCTTAAAAAGAAACAACTTCAAGGATAATAGTTATCAAAATAGTTGATTTATTTTCTCATCCAGTTAATCAAACAACAGTTTTACATGAATATACAAAGACAAACGCCTCTGTTTCACTCCTGTGCATTCAGCTATGTGCAGCCTGAAGAGGCATGTTTTAGCCTTAAAGCTACGACACTGCATTCATGGAGTGTTTCATGTTATGTTTGCTTAAAGTCACTTTACAACCCGACAGCAATCAATAAATCAAGCGCCGTCATGATATCAAAGAAAAAAGTCCTTATCTGTAGCAGACATCTTGCTCTGCTAAACATGCCAGATGATCACATCCATTTGTGAGCTCGTGTCTCCGTCCTCTTTCAGTTTCTTGGGGGATCGAGGCAATTTTTAAGTGTTCACTATCAGAACAAATTAAAGCCAAAACCATTGTTTACGTCTGCTGTCACACAGGTATCATATATTTGAATAACTTTCTTAGTGAAAGCAGCATTTTCAATTAACACTCAATTAATAAATCGTACAAATTAGCACACAGTGGGCTGCTTTAAGCCACAGACACATAATACAGGGTGTAAAGGCAGCTGATACATGTACCATTGGGATATAAGAGCGTTAACCCGATAGGTCCTGACTTGAATTAACACTAGACAGAGGTCATTAACCATCACAGAAGACTAACTCATGGAACCCTTGTACTTGTTAAAGCCCTACACTACACAAAGCAACACTTAATATTATCTAGAAAAAGAATATCAGGTATCGGCAAATACTAAATATTAAATGACCAATCAGAAGCAAAAGAAAAAAGACCACGACATCCCTAGCTGACATGTAATTGTGTATACGTTCACTGTCTGGTTGTGAGCAAACACTGACTGACAGTATTGATCTTATTTTGGTCTGTGCTGGCTTTGAATGTGGTGATGTAGCCTGTTTGTTTATAGGCATGAAGTAGTTCACCACACTTCACACACTGGTGGATTAGTCCAATAGTTGTACTAAGGCAGACTACATCCACATGTTTTGGAAAAGTGGCTTTGGATGGAGATCAGAAGGGAGGGAGTGGGATGTTTTCCGTTCACTGCTTTCAAACTACAGTTTACTCTCGCTGGTTTCTTCAATCCTGCATTCGCTTTGCTTTAACGGTGCAGAGTGGAGAATTGAGTGACATCTTTTGGTGAGATCCCCTTCAAAGCGCTTAAAGGAATCCAAAAAAAAAGGGATCCTCTGTAGAGTCAGTGTTCGGTTTGTCCATAAGCAGAAAGCTTCTTCTGTCGATATAAAGCCTTCATTCTAAGGCAACTAAAATGCAATATACTCTAATAAAAGCATAATTATGAGCATTAAATCCCATTTCTACAAATAGATCCTCCTAAATCCTACACACTTGACCTTTAGCGCAAGCTGTTGCTTTCCTATTGCACAGGACATGGAGCTGATAACACCAGCTGATGAAAGTAGTTGAGTGAAGGCGGCAATTCAGCTCCCTGTAAACGCTTCACATTAGGAAATTTGCAAGGATTTATTAATTTATCGTAGCATGATTTTGACATTCGTCGGGATTTTAAGCAGGATCTCAGCAGAAACTCTTCATTTATTTATATCATGACTTGCTTGTATCAGCGTCGACTGATGTGAATAAAGGTTTCTTTAAAGTCCTAAACACTGTGTTTTATCTTCCCTCTCCTGCTAAGTGTCCGTCTCTCCCTCCCACTCTGTATATAGAACAGGAAGTGGTATGTGGGTCAGAGCACATATGCTGAGATGTGAACAGAGAGTGGACACACACACACACACACACACACACACACACACACAAAGATGTATAACTGAGTTGTTTTGCATTCGCGACACGTGAGTGTATGAAAGCTCCTGTGGTTTTCCTTCACAGGCCTCACACACACAAATGTTACATGGAATATATGTATGTGCGTGTGTGTGTGTGTGTGTGTCTATGTGCACAATCTCAATCTTTTCCAATGCAAACAACTTCCTCTGCTCCACTGTCATTCTTGGCCGGCGTCCAGACAAACTGTTTATTTTAGAAAACGGCTGAACCGTGTGGAAAAGGGACGACTCTAAACATTTTGGTGGAACTGAAAAAAAAAAAAGGAGAGAAAAGAAAAAGTAACCGCCACGGCTCGAGTTCCCAACACGTGTATTTCTCTTCAGTGATTCAGCTCGTATGAATACATAAACATCTTCCCATCAAATGCAGCTGATCCTCCATCGCCTCCCGCTTTGATCTCCACAGTTGGAAATGTAGATTTGTTCCTGCAGGCCACAGTCAGAGGTTCACTTCCAAACTTCAGATAGCCGTTTTCAACATTTGACCGTGAACTAGATTTTTCAACAAAACTTTTAAAAATGTACCACACTGTAAAAAAAAAAAAAGAAACACTTGGAATTTCTTGACTAATTTACTGTTATTTTTCATGTTAAGTTACAAGTAACAGAAAAAGAATATAAACATTTTTAAAAAATATATATATAAATGATCAAAACTATGAATTTCAGTAGTGTATTTAAATCTTTAAAAATATTGTTATATTACAAATAATGATGTTATGAAAAAATGTATATTAACGATGAAGAAACAGCAAATAATTAAAAAAAAACTTGTTTCATTATTTATTTATTTATTTTAGGGATGCATGATATATCGGCGACCACATTGGTATCAGCCGATATTATTGTTTTTATCGATATATCGGTATTAGTCTGATGAACTAATTTAGCCGATGTGAAAAACTGTTGATTGTCTAACTTTAGAGCCTTCATGTCTACATTTGATATTGCTGCTATTTCACAGATGTTTTTACTTAAATGTTCCTGGACTTGAATGTTAAATATGTTAAAATATATTTAAATATGTTTTACTTTTGTTACGTAATAAAGAAGACTATGTGGTCTAATTTGGGCTTCTTTTGAATAGTTTTCACCTTCTCACAGTGCTTAGTTATACTTGTTTTTTGGTGTGAACAAAAATTGAATATCGACATCGGTAATATCGGTTATCGGCAATATCAGAAATCTTTATATCAGATATCGTTATCGGCCAGAAATTTTAATGTCGTGCATCACAAATTTTTTTCTTGTCTTGTAAAATTACGGAAAAAATCAAAGAAAAAATATAGAAATATACATGTTGAAAAAGCAGCTTAAAACTGTATGTACATAATGTCCGTATCAAAAATATGTACACGTACAAATGTACAACCATAAAATCACACTGTTGTACTGTATTAAAAATGCTCTCATTTTACAGATATTTGCTGAATATTGAACATTGTTATTGTTTTTTAACATTACACTATTCTATGTTTTTGTTTTTTAACATATTTTGCACTGTTTAGATCAGATCGCAGATCTGTTGAAGCTGTAAAGTGAGTCAGGTGCTTTTTATAGTCTTTAAAAGTCTTTTTATTTCTGGTAATTACACCATCTAAGATGAAAAACACAAACTGCTTTAAAACACTGCTTTTCAGATGCTGTAACATGGTTATCCAGTTAGTGCAACTTTCTTGTGGCATATTTATTTTTTCGTCTACTGACTAATAAGTGGTCCACAGGACATGCAGCAGGTCTGGCAGCTGTGAAGAACTTCCTCTGCTGGTTAGTTCGGTTAGATCCTTTTTTTTTTGTTGTTCTAAATGAATGTTGGAATTTCAGGATAGCTCTCTAAAACTTTCTCTAAAAGCAACATTGACCAAATTCTCTCAGCATTTTCATGTTTTACCAACTGGACGTTGGACAACATGTCTAATCGATACCCAGTATTTACACTGAGGCTACCGTCTGCCCACCCACAGGTGACTGAAGTCATTTTTTGGGGGCCACTTCTTTCATCCTCATTCTTAATAAACTGTCAGAAGTTGTAAAATTAAGAACAGTATCGTATGATTGGTAGGGTGACTGATAAGCACAACTAATCTACACAGTACGCTTTGATTGATACAAGGAAGAGGTTCTGCCTGTGTGGCTGTAAAAAAAAAGTTACTAATGTAAATTTGGCTGCTATCCCATTCAAAGTAATCTTATTGTGCAACGATACACTGCTCCCAGCACTCACTCCTGCCACATTAGGAAGTCCCGTCCTGATTACATTTGTGATTTCCCCTCACAGCTCCAACGACGACATCAAATTCTGTCAAGGATCATCACCGGTGATAAGAGGTGGATCTGCAGCCCCATCCATTCCACATCCAGAGGAATCTGAACTAGAACTTCTGTAGATTTTTATTTTTCTGTTGATATTTCTTAAATGTTTGCACTATTCACTTTGCTGCTGTAACAATGCAAATTTTCCCAGTGTGGGATTAATAACGGCTTATCACGTCATATAATTTATACCACTAACGAGTAGACTGTGATTGTTCAAATGGCAATTATCTGAATAATTCGTTTAGTAAACACAAGTTAGAAGAACAGTGTTGGGAAGACCAAATATAAAACGCTTTCCATTCACATGCATGACTGTCAGAATCTTTGTCTCAGTTGTTCTTTCTCCGGTTGATTCTTCGGACTTGAGACACAAAACGTTAATGGTTCATGTCGGATTGATTCCCCCGACAAGCTCAAACTGCTGTGGTCATTCTTTCCTTTATTGGTGTGTCTGACTGCAGCCACAGAGAAACCACGAGGGGTGACAAACTGGGGAAAAGACCGCAGAGGAGGCAAATATTCAGCAATCGAAAAATGAAATGCTGCCAGGGAAAGAATGCAAAGCACTATTCAACATATGCAGCCAATATGTGCGATCAAGTCTTATTACAAGGTCCATTAGTCTGTAATAACAGCAGGACAACATGAGGGTTCCTGAGGTGGGTTCAGCTTAAAGATTCCAACAATAGCTTACAGAAAAGGTGCTAAATATGTATACTGAAGCTTTTTCCAGTCAATTATGAGGAGAACTACATTTTAAAAACCCCTACATATAGATTTTGCAGACTCCAGGACTATTTTTGTTCAGCACTAACCCACACAGGGTGATTAAAATGTCAGGACAAGGTTTTAGGTGTCAGAAAATCCTCCAATGCAACAATGCCATAACAAAAAAAATCTCTTTTCTCTTTCTAGAATTAAATTATGATCTGGAGACACATTCCAGCAACATCTTCTTGGGATTAATTAGCTGCCAATATCGCAGATGGCCTGTTTGAACCATTATTTCACATCCCCTGTCCTCAAAAGATGGACTTTAGATGAGGTATTAGAGGTTTTGGAGATAAAAACCAGCAGGGTCCTGAAAGACAGACAGTACAATCCTCTTCAGCATATCTGTTAACCCAGATTAAAGGACTGTTGATACACTAGTTCCTCTTTAAGACATCTGCGGGAAATGGTAGCGTGACCTCAAGTATGTGTTTGTGAATGTTGTTTTCTTATTGTCTCGTTTAGTTCGTTGATTCAGTGGTGAGCAACACGAAAGGCGAGTTTAAAAAGCCTACCGGGACATTTCTGAATGTATAAACGTTAAGAAACACAGGCTCCAGTTACACAGACAGAAACTCTTGACTCAACGCCGTGGAAGCTCCGATCACAACATTCACACGCACAAATCTTTAGTGTTTAAGACTACTGGCTAAAGTGCCTCAACCCAGGAGAGAGAAAATCTGTTGAAAACTCAGTTTGTCCAATAAGTTATTAAAAGTATTGGAAGCCATGTGATGATAAGACTGTGTCTGGAGAGAAAATATTGACATGAGGGTGCAGAATAGAGAGCGGGAGGGGAGTCAGGGAAACTGTCTCTGGTGTTAAATTGAACGCTTCGGTAAAGAATTAGCACCAATTTATGCTGTCGAATGCAATCAGACTAAATGTGGAATCAATTCCAAATCTGCAAAGTACCACAAAAAGGGTTTGTGCATCTAAATTAACGAGTGCATAATCACCTTTAGGCGTCCTCAAATGCGCCTCACAAGGTCCTTTTCAAACTCCAAATCACACAAGTTAAACAAGCCAAAACACATTATTAAATATCTGCTGTGTAGTTTTGTTCTGGGATTGATTGATACGCAGTGATTTTTCAATTCTATTAATTTGCAAATCTACAAAAAAGCGTTTTTGTGGCCATTACTGGAGGTCTGGTAACTGCGGCTGTAGACCTGCTGTATGGCTGTGTAAAAATCACTGTTAACTCTGCTTCACTGAGCTCTTCTTATGACAGTAAAGCGGTTTCAACATCAGAAGTTTAGCAGGAAAGCGGTTAAAAATGAGATTCCTACACTATCTGTTGATAACCATGTGTTTTCAAGTCATGCATGAACCAACCTAAATGTAAATACCACAAATCTAAGGGAGAAAGAATTAATATTACTAATGTTGGCTGGTAGAATTGGTGTATCAATAAAAGCAAAATGCAACAAAGTGCAATTAAAACTGTCTTTCTCGAATAAATCAAGTGCATGAAGCATGTTAATTTACCCTGAAGCAAACACAAATGACATATTTCCATCACGTTTGCGACATTGATTTTAACATACATCTCCTTGTTGCACCTTTCCTCTTCCTCTACAACAGTTTATTGGTGCTCAAGAAGAGAATGTATCACTTTAAGACCAGACAGTTCTCACATTAGAAAAAAAACATAGGTGTTGTTAAAGCTGCCTCTGTTCCATGAAGTGACCCAATAAGCCATGACAGTAACACAACATGCACCAAAAGCACCACTTTAGTAGGATGCGGCCATCATTGTTATACCTCTGGATCCACTACACTGGGAAGTAAGAACGTCTGCAGTGAACAAAAATCTGTTAGCATTACCTGTTGTGTGCTAAGTGTACATAAACTGGCTTTGTGTCTTTTCTTTTTTGCTCAACTTTGCACTTGATTTGGACGGATTCAACGAAAAGAAAAGATCAAAGCAACCAGCGATGTGGCGTTACTGACCTCGGTGACATCCATGACCTTGATGGCCGCCAGTTGTCCCGTCTTGACATGTCGACCCTGGATAGAAAAAACAGAAAAGAGGAGACATGAGGAAAATGCTTCCGTGTGAATAGTTAAGTTACAGGAAAGTTCAGAAGGAACGTGACGATGATGCCAACATTTTTTTTTTTTCCTGCTTTGACGAAAGAAGCCAGAAAGTGACCAATTTCCAGCAAGTGTGAGGACAATGACGTGCAAATTGATGGTATGAGTCAAAGAGCTTCCCAGATGATAGCTTCGTAGGCTGAGTAAACATATGGGCCGATTCGGTTGGTCGTGAAAACAAAAACCACATTCAGAACAAGTCGCTCGCCTCGACAATAGCGCAGAGAATCACATCCAAAGCCTCAGCATTCCTGAACAGACTGAACACCATGTGGACCCAAGTTAAAGCACTCAAGTGAACATTCCAAATACGAAAATCTTCAACAAATTTAAATAGTATATAAACTAAGACAAGAGGCAATAATAAATAATCGGCTCACCTAATTGTGTGTGTGTAACTAGTCTGCAGCTTTACTATGTTGCATGAAAGATCACATTTGTTGATGTTGCCATGGTGATGGCGCTGCACATGGACGCAGCGCCCCCTTCAGGAGGCAGGGAGAGTGAACGTTTGGCGTTTTGTCTATCCCAGACGTTCATTCTACAAACCTTACGAATCAAATGATCCTGAAGAAATGCTTTGTCTCTTGCCTGTACTACTGTGTATGTACAGCAAAATGACAATAAACATGATTTGAATTTGAATTTATTTTTAATTTTGCAAAATTTCACAATGCAAGTCACTATCCCCCAAGTAAGTATTGAACTCTTAACACAGTTTTCTGGCCTGCTACCTTTTAGATATGCAAACAGCTTCCCACAACACAAATGCGTATTGTTCTTAACTGTGCTACTTTTTAAGTCCGCTTGGAGGCAACAATCAGTGTCTAAATAATCTAACGTATACGCAGCTGGTTGAACAAAACGACCACACTGACTCTGTTCTTGCAGATGTGGAAAGTGCAACACTATCCTAAAACCCCCACCGCGGTAAAGTTACCTCTGCGGGTTAATGTCGAACAATGATCAAATGTTTTCACAGATGGAAAAGCTGAGCGGGAAGACAAACAGACAGAAAGTGTAAAAAAGTCTGCATCATGTCTGCAGCCGGTATCTGTGCATGTGTGTCTGAACTGCCACCAGATCGGGTTTCCTTTGTGAGAAAAAGGGACAGCGACACCTGAGCCAGCGGCCCCCGTTCCTGAATGAAGTTGGCGCAGTCCACAGTCTGAGTGATGAGAGATTAACCCATTTTGGTTTTAGCCAAAGGGGACGTGTGTGTATATGTGTGTGTGTGTGTGTGTGTGTGTGTGGAGACGGCGTAAAGGTCAAGGCTGATGGAGAGCAAACTGAAAAAAAAAAAAAAGAACAAATCTGTGCTGGCGTCTAACTGTGGGAACTACAGAGCTGCAGTTTGAGAAGTGAAAGATAAGGATGATCCTGTAATGAAGAACAAACAATACAGGAAACTGAATCAAACAATAAAATGTGTGGTGGCAACAGATGCAAAGCTTATTTAGTCAGAATAGCAAAAAATTCTGTCATTTATTGAAGGAGGAGTCAATTTGCAGAACAGCATTTAGAAAACAAAGTGCAGGTGGGTTTAAAGCGTATCAGCTGTAAAACACAAAGGGAACAGAGTGACAGCTGAGGACGAGCTGAAGCGAAGGGAAAGACAAACAGAGAGTTTCAGACTGAACATTAACAGAGCGCCTTCATGGAAAAGCCATTTTAAAAACCAGACCAGATAAAGGCCAATTACAAAATATGTTGTCGTGTGAACAGGAACACGGTTCTTCCAACGAGACGCGTTTTCAATTCAACCACACAAGATACGACTCTGTTGGAAAACGCATTTTGTAATAATGTGCGTGCTCAAGTTCTTTTAAAAAGTACCTCAGAATGACATAAAAAACCTCATCACCACCTCAGCAGCAGGCGGTTTAGGCAACAAAACATAAAACCCCTGCAGACAGTCAGAAGCAGCCAGTGAACAGTGCAGAACGCAACAGCTGTGAGCCAGACATGTTCCTCAGGAGCTGGTGGTTACAAAGGAGACAACTCTGGACTTTAATTCTCCCCATGAATGATAATGTTTCTCCTTGTCTGCTGAATGTTGTAAATAACTATGCATCATTCAGCTTGCTTTGGAATCTAAGTGTCCTCAAAAACCAATAAAGTATTGATTTACTTGTGAGCTAAATGACGACCTTAATCCTGTTTATCACAACATTTTTACTCACTTAACTGGAATATAAAACCCTGCACACCTCTTTGGAAAGAGCACAACCATGACTAGAAGTAGAGAGAATTCAGAAATGTCCTTTGTGTAGTTTGAAACAGTTCTAATGCCAGAGGATCATTTTTAAAAAGACAAAAAAAAGTTGAATTTCTTTATTTATTTTACAAAAGCTAACCAAACCTAAACTCTCTCACATTTTTCCAAGTATCCACAGGTGTTACTAATACTGACAACAAGCGTGCCTAGTACAGATATTTTACTACTTGCATTTTTAATTCGTCCCCATCCTCGTTTCTCATCTGCTCTGTGTAAACACAGCCTGCAGTTCAGCTGACAAGTCTCTACATTCTTGTCATGAGACTATCAGCTGAGTCCCTACTGGCTTTACAGTTGCACCAAGAAGTGCAGAATTTTTTGTTTTTTTGTAGAATCTGGTTAAAGCAAACAGTTTATTTTGGGAGAATTTTTAAATGAGATATGTACAGTAAAGCAATTTCAAAGCCATAGCATGATTATAAGTGTAGA
>NW_007579144.1:94093-183366 GCF_000690725.1 Stegastes partitus
GTGTGTGTGTTACTGACTACTTTCAGCTGATGATGCAGTTCTGTAAAGGCTTTAAAATGTGTGTCCACTGGGTTTAGTCATAATTACACAACCACAAAGGAATGGTCTCCAGTGTATTGTACTAAAAAAAATAAAATGAAAAAAATCTGTAAAATAAAAACCTAAAAATTGGCAGCATGGGTCAGAAAAATACATAAAAAATGGTAAAATACTGTAACTTTCAAAAACTGTACAAATGGTGAAACTTATTGCAATTAGTTGAAAAACATAAATGTTTTGATTTATACACAGTGAAACAGTTTACTGTTACAGTCACACATTGTCAAATAAAAGAAATTCCATTTTTAAAAATATTCACTTTCAATGTAGATATTAGCTACATTTCTTTTACAGTTAACAGAAAAATTCTTAGTTTTTTTAGTTTTCATTATACAGAGTATGCACTTAATGGTGTACCAAAAAAATAGAATACAGTCCCACATTTGAAAAAAGTAACAACCATTTATAAAAATACAGATTTTTGATGTGAACATTATTTAAAGTTTTGGCCTGTTTTTTGTTTGCTTTGTTTTTGAGCAAAATGGAAATTCTTTTTTTTCTGTGATTTTAATCCTTACTCTCCGTAACTCAACAAAACAAGGAAAATGTGTAAAATACTAATAAATAAATACATTTTAAAAAGTACAGGTGAAAGTTATTTTTACAATGTTTGCACATTAAATATGGTGCAATACTGCAATATATTAAAATTGCAAAAAAATGGTACAAATTGTATAAATATCTGTAAAATAATTCTATTTTTAACTACTTTAAGTAAAGTAAAAGTTCCACGGTCAAACATTGCACGAGAACAATTACCATTTGTAAAAACACAGATTTTTCATGTGAACATTATCTAGTTTTGTTTTTTACAGTTAACAAGTAAATGAATTCTGTTTTTGTGTGATTTTACGAGTTATTATATGCAATTCAACAAAACAGGGAAAATACTACTTATAAAAAACATTTTTTATGTTATACATTATAAAGGTTATATATTATAAAAGAACAAACTTCCATTTGAAAAATATATATTATTTATAGCTTTGGCCCCTTTCTTTTTTTTAAGTTAACAAGTAAACTCATTTTTGGTGTGACTTTATTAGTTATTATATGTAATTCAACAAAACACTGCAAAACTCCGAAATAAAATGACAGAAACATTTACAGTGTTAATGACAAACTGTAAATACCAGCAGAACAAACACCCTGAGGCTCTGAAACTGTAGAGAAGCTGCTGCTGGACACTGATGACATCATGACTGACTTTACTGAACATACAGACGTTTCTTTCTGCTTCCTGAGGTTTAGTTTCATAAGAATCTCTGCAGTGAAGCTCAAAATGTGTGTCAAAGACATGATGAAACATTGTGCTGCTGCTGCTGCTGCTTTTCAAGGGAAATAATGAACAACTAGATTCAGTCTAAATGATGAACAAATCTGTGTGTGTGTCCGTCTCTGTGCGTGAGGAAGGTGACCTCAGAACACAGACTGTAGTAATTACAGATCCGCCAAACAACCGCCAACACACACACACACACACAGACTGGAACACAACGGTTTAAGGATGACATCATCTTCTCCTCTGGTTCCTTTGTTCAGAAACGAGACGCAGACGCTGGACACACCTGGACAGCGCCGACCAACGACAGACAGACGGACCGTCCATCTGTCAGTCAGAACAACGGGCCTGATTCTGCAAAATGTTGGGTCATTTATCATAACCAGGGTTTTTAGTTTCACCGTTTGCTGGGATGCAGGAACACAGAGATGATGTTTAGTGTTCAGCTGGGAAGGACACAGATTGTCCTCAAATCAAATATGAGCGGCAAGAAAACTCAGGGGTTTAGTTTAATTTAATGCTTCTATAAAATGTGATTCTGCTGGTTATCTGTAAGTCAGGATAAAAAAAAAGAAGGGAAAAATCAGTAAAATAACAGCAAATTGTTCAAAAACAACTCGATGATTTATGGAGGAAATAACTGACAAATTAATCAACAATGGAAATAACTGGTTGCAGCCTTAGTGTCCTCTTAATGGAAAATCATTCATCTAAACAAGAATGTCAGGCTTCTCATTAACACAGTTTAAGTCTATTTTCTTCTATTATTGCTGGTTTTGATGCTCACATCGTTGCACAAGTGAGTCCTTAGTCCAGAGAGCTAGACCCTTAACAAGGCTTTATTAAGTTAACAGAGGCTGCTCCAGTCCAGGATTTCTTAGAATTAAAACATGAGTCAAAAAGAACAAAAAAACACTGTGTGACTGCTAGTTTACCTTTCGGACTACGAGCGTGTATAATGCGCTGATTGAGAGTCTTTATTAACACTCCCAGCTGACTCCCTGCTCCGTTCAAACATGATATAATCCTTCTGTCATCCGACTCTCCCATGACTCTCAGCATCGAAGCCTCTGTGTGGGATGTTTGCACCAGAGTCTCCTCTTTCATGGAAAAGCCTGCAGGGCTCAGGAAGTCGGAGGAGATCCGTGTTGGTTACAGAATCTGAGGCTCACATTTGCTCAACACGTTTTTTCAGGCAGCCCAAAGGCCAGTTTGTATCTGAGATAACAATGCACTGTTGGTTTGGGGACTTTTTTGCCATGAAGCAAAGATTGAATAATTCCTTAGAACAATACTGTGTGTGTCTAATATGTCTGATCAGAAACACTGTTGTTATATTGAATGTGACTAAACATCTGCAGTAAACACAGATGCAGTTGTTTCAGTGGTAGCAGTGATATGAACGGTAAAGCATCACAGCAGGGCGTGGCTGATGGTGGGGAGAGCTGCTCTAACTGCTATAACAACTGATAGTGATGCCTCTCTGCAACACCGCAACTAAAGCAAAACATAAGTTTCATGGGGAAGTTTGTTCAGAGGGGCTGCAGGGTGGCACGGTGGTTAGCATCGTCGCCTCGCAGCAAGAAGGTCACTGGTTCGCGTCCCGGTGAGGACACCCGCTATCTTTCTGCATGGAGTTTGCATGCTCTCCCCGTGCAGTGTGGGTTCTCTCCGGGTTCTCTGGCTTCCTCCCACACAGTCCAAAAACATGTTGAGGTTAATTGGTGATTCTAAATTGTCCGTAGGTGTGAATGTGAGTGTGCTTGGTTGTCTGTCTCTAAGTGTAGCCCTGTGATAGACTGGTGACCTGTCCAGGGTGTCTCCTGCCTTCACCCTGAGTCAGCTGGGATAGACTCCAGCCCCCCCATGACCCTAGTGAGGATTAAGCTTTGTATAGACAATGAATGGATGGATGGACTTAGGGGGAAATTTGTATTAACTTTCTAAATGCCAAAAGTTGTGGGGAAAAAAAAATCTTTATTTATCAGAGCCGTAAACTGTAAAAACAGACAGAATTGTTGAATTTGTAACATTGCAGTGGACCTTTAAATACTCATCTGTGACCTGCTGTTTGATCAGGAAACTTAACCAAAACTAAACATAAACTCAGAAAATGTAATATAAATTTCTATATCTTAAATGATTTTTAAGATTGCCAAAAAAAATACAATTTTCTACAAAAATGATTCTTAAAAACAAAAAAAAAACAAAATAACTTTGATGTGCTTCCTGGTGCAACTGTGAAGCCATTAGAGTGACTCAGCTGCAAACAACAGCCATGTGACAATAATGTTGTAACTTTTTGACTGACCTGGGTTGAACTACAGGCAAGTGTTTTACACAGAGAAGATAGAAGATTGGAAACACATTCAAAACGTAAAGCAGCAAAATATGTATCGTAAGTAGAGCCACCATTTTTCCCACAGTACTGGTTGCACTTGTAGGCACTTGGAAAACAGTTTTAAATGTTGATTCCAGGTTTTTTCAATTTTTGCAACATAAACAATCAAAGAAATGTCTGATTTATGGTGTAAAACTTTGCTATACTGCACAGAAGAGGTGTGTGAGTTTCCTCTACTTCTACTTCACCATAGAGGTGCAGGACAGTGAAAAATGAGCCCACAGTGAGTCAATAGAACTGCTAGACATGTTTAGAAATTCCATGTTATCTTCAGCTTTTAAGCTTTAGAGCTTTAATGCAGCTCTGAACGAACAGACAGAATATGTTTGTGATGTGGAAAGAAAAACAAAAAGTTCTGTTCCAGTTTCCTGGTTTATTGTCTTCATCCCATCAGAGCTGGATCACAGTGATTAGTTAGTAAACTGTAGGACTCAGAGGAAACGCTCCATCAGCAGACTGATGGGGGTGAACATGTCACATGTGTAGGTGCTGATGAGCTCATTCATCCTGGGAGCTTTTTTTTTAACTTCACTTTGGTTTCAGGGCATCAATGACTCACTGGTTTCCTCCAAATGATCAGATGCTGACTGGACGTTTTTATTGCTGAACTGACCAGACATTTGTTTTCATTAAGACCAGTAGAACAAAGTCTAGTATTACTTATGAGGAAAAGCTACAACTGTGGGTCAGACTTTTTCCATCAGTTTTGGGTTAAAACACAGAAAGAAAATCTTGTGGTTGGTTCAGATTTTTTATTTTTTTTGGCCATCTCATCTTTACCTTTTAAAGTCCGGGAATAAGCAAACTGTATAGACTTCACCAGCAAAACTTTTATGACAGTTATGAAGCAAGTAACTCCTGCACTGATCAGTATTTTTATGTCACCATTAAGACTGTATTTTCACTGTCTGTTAATTCCAGTCTTGTTTGGTCTGTCAAATATCCAAAAATGGTGAGAAATGTTGATCAGTGTTTCAATCAATCTTGTTTCCAGAGACATCTGGCAGCTGTTTTGTCGTATAAAAGCAGGTGCAACATGTAGGATGTCAAATGAAAGCTAATGTTGCTCTGTGTGTAGCAAAAGGTTCAACTTATCTACTTTAATGGGGGACGATATGTCAGTATTTCGTCCGAAGTGAAAGTCTTACTGCCCAAGACAGTGCTTCAAAAATGTAGGATTTGTTGTGAAATACTTCATTTTAACTTATTCCTCCATCTGTCACCAGAAGCCGCAAAAGAAATAACTCAGTTTTCCCCAAAACACAGACCTAAACATGAAGCAATCCCTCATATTTCATAGGTTTACAATGTAAAAGCCACCCAGTCATGGTTTTTAAACCAGCCTCCAACCTACTGCAACATCTGGGACCATTTGTTTACCTGCTGACAGCTTCACAGACTGCTCACGCACAAGTACATTAGCAGCAATTTGAAAAAATAGAAGGCGGTAATTAAAACGACAATCATCGGGCACAAACGAGCCCCACAACAGACATTTGGAAAACCTCGGCCGCGACCCGACCTTTAAAGCTTCCTTCGCCGTGATCCCTCCTGTCGCCAATCAGGACCATCCAGGCCGCAGACAGCAGCTTTAATGAGGTCCTTTACTCGGACGAGTGGGACTTGACCTCAGGGTTCAGAAGGTAAACCCCCCCATGATCCGTCAGCTGGTGGGACCTCTGACCCTCAGGCTTCAACTCCAAGGGGGAAGGGACCCGGGGTTCTCATTAAAGTCAAAAAGCCGTGTCTACGTACAAGTCCTAGAGTTACTAGGGCAGCAGTTTTGTCTACACAAGATGTGTTCAGGAACAGTATCAAGTTGTAGGTCACTCGTATTTTAACCCTCTGAACCTCAAAACTCACCGACATGTCTGACCGACATGGTACCTTTTAAGAGATGTCAAAATTTAGAACATTTATTAGAGCTAGAAACTGGAAAAAGAAATGAATAGTTAGATTTTTTTACTTTCTCACAGGGAACTTTGAAACTACCCATCTCAACCAAATCCAAGCTGAAAATTGCGATGTGTGATTAAAAGGTTGAGAAGTTTTTGACTGAACAGCAGGCAGTGTTTACACAGACCTGAAAGGGGAAAAAGTATAGGAACACATTCAAAATATAAGCTGTAATTAGTATTTATAGTATGCAGTCATCACACTTTTACAGTTTTGGTAACAACTGTGAGCGCTTACTTGTTGATTCCTTTTTTTAATTTTTTAATTTTTGTAAAATAAAGAAATTCAAGTTCCATTTTTCTTTTTATTTTATTTATGGCATTATAACTTTGTTGTTCTGTAGAGAAGACATCTCTGAGTTCGCTCTCTTTGTATCCATGGTTGTGCTGTTTCCATAGAGGTGAAGGACTTTATATTAGAGTAAAAAATGAGCTCACAGTGAGTCAAAATGTGACAGGAGTGAAAAAAACAGCTTAAAAAACTGTATGGGCACATGTAATCCATCGTATACTACCAGTTCAGCACCAAACAGAAGAAAATTATCTGATAAAAACAGTGGCGCATTTAGCAGCTAAATAAAAAGATATTTCCCTAACAGGGTGGTGGAGACCAAAATTAGAGCGAAAACAGAATAACTACAGTGCTGAATCATCTTGGAAATGGCCTTACTAGTAAAAAAAAATTTTTTAAAAGACCATAGAAATAGTTAAAACATATCATTACACAGTGTCACACGAAGATGCAAACACCAGAAGACGCAGGAAGAACCCTTTTGGTCAATTAAAAATCCACTATAAATCAAAATTTGGCATGTGAATGAATTCTGCACTTCACTATACATGTAAAGATAAGTCACTCATCCTATGAATGCTAATTCATGCTAAATGCATTCTAGTGTTTCTTCTTAACTGCTGGATGAGCAAACAATCAACGTAAAAGGCAATCGTTTGTCGATAATGTGTTCACAGATTGTTGTAACTGCCCTTTAAAGAAAGAAAAGGTTTAAGATAATGTGACAGTCACATGACATGCAGACATCCTTTGTTGTGGTCAGCATGTGATCTTGTATTTCTACGTTCATGTTCCTTTCTGTCGCGAAACACAATCCTTAAATTCAGTGAATTATCAGTCACAAACCTTTCTTAGCAATATTTCTGCTTTTTAAAAACACTTGGTTTTCTTTCTAAACCTGGAAATCTGTCTTCTGTACTTTTTCTGGAGAGAAAAAGAAGACGAGCAACAAGAGGAGGAAGGAGTTTGAGCGTCGGAGGGGTTTGATGAGGAGAAAGAAGACGCCGGAACGACAACACGAGTGTGTGCACGGTCGATGGAAGCCAGATAGAATTAAGACAAGGGGAAGAAGGGAACTGCGCGACTTCCCCCCCAAGGAAATGCCAGCAGAGTGGAGTCATTCTTGACCGACACTCGCACACACACATAATAATCTCTTGTCAACACATCCGCATAGTTTGTGTTTAGCACTAAATCTGATTCTGTGGTGCATCAGTGGAGTGTGTTTGTGCATCGTGGGTTTTTTTTTTTTTTTTTTTTTGGGACAAGGCGTTCTTTATTGCACCCCTCTGGGCTTTGGGGGGAACAGACAAGGAGCCAGGTGCAAGCTTCGGTCCAAACACATGGAAAGACACACTCAGACACACAAACGTATTCCTGCAGCTCAGCGAGCGCGGGAGCCGTGATGCTAACAAGTCTTCATTGATCAAACCAGTGATGCGTGTAGTTATGAAAACGCTACTAATCACCGTCATAACGATGGGATCCACACCTCAGGCTGTTTTTTTGCTGAACAGCAGCTCCAGTCAAGACAGGCTGAACACACAACATAAAGACACACACTCACATACAGAGTGGAAAAAAAAAAAAAACAAGATGAGATCCAGAGGAGGAATTAAAATATTTCTGGATGGTTCCACACCGCAGCTGCTGCTGAATTCTCTTCTTATTAGCATCAACAACAACAAGGAAGCTTCACTGGTTATAACTAGTTTTATGGGCTCTCCTGAAATGCACTAAAAAAACACAGTTAACTTCATTGTTTGGCAACACAGATAGAAATTTTTTTTCTTTTCGAAGTAGCCTTAAGGTAGGAATTCAAGTCTACTTTGGTTGCATACAGTTTGCAAAAGCTGTTTGAGACTAATTTGTTATTTCCATTATCCACTAAACTGCTGGATAATCACTTAATCTAAGATGTGAGGAAATTGTAAAAAAGGCCCCAAGTTGGTCTATTTTAAAACATTTTCTGAGCATTTTTTTGCTAATTTGGACTCAGTGTGGGCTCATTTTTCACTGCAATATAAAGTCCTCACCTCTATGGAAACAGAACAACCCTGACTAGAGGTCGAGGGAATTCAAAACTGTCTTTTGTGCAGTAAAACGAAGTTATTACATTGTAAATCATACAGAAGTACAATTTCTTGAATTAATTAATATACAAAAAAATATGAAAACACTGCCTGCAAGTCAGCCAAAACGTTTGTTACTTGAGTTTAAAGCACAGCTGACATATAAATGGCTTGTCTGAATTTTTATTCCTTTACAGACACTTTTTGCAGATTTTTACAGAACCTCTTTTGGGAGACGTTTTCAATGAGACATGTAAAGATCATAAAGTTATTTTAATGAAATATTAAAATTGTAAGCTCGTATGTTTTTCAACCAATCAAAGATCATTAGTTCCATGAGGACCAATAAAATCCAATGATTCTCCACATTTTCACTGTTTCTGGCTCTGATAAATGGCAAAACTTTGGTAATTTTTTTTAAAGACAACATGCCTTTAAACAATGCTGACAGGTTTTGGGGTTATTTAATTGTCTGAAGAATAAAAAAAACACAAAATTCCCGCAAAAATCAACCAAACAAACCAAAATCCAAAAACCAAAAAAAAGGCCGGCAAGCCTTACAGGGATGTACATCGTTATTAAGGTAAAACTAATTAATGCTACACTGTGACCAAATGTTGTTTCAACTGCATTTTAAGATGATAAACGGAAAAAGTTATGCATTACATATATTTTTGCAAGCTTTTTAGTATCTTTTAAACATATTGACCTTGATTTTGGTTTTTTTTCTTGCAGAAGTTTTTATTTTTCTTTAAATAAAGTCTCTCTACCAACAATTTAACTTACATGAGCCTAGAGAGAGGGGCTTCTCGCATCAAAATAAAATAATCACGAACACAGCTTTAATATGAACTTCAGCCACCACGCTTTCCCTCAACAATCCACGTTTTAATTCCGCCGTCTCTCTCCTGCAGAGCTGCTTGTTCGCTGCTGATGAATCACTTCCTGCACGACACGACCAGATACCGTGACACTGATGTGCAACACACAAACAAATACACAGCTAATGTAAAAAAACTAGAAGTGTTGAGTCATATTTAACAGCGTTCCCCTGAGGGAGACCACAGCTGCTGTCTTTAATAGAACAAAACAAGAACGGTGACGGAACAGTGACGACCATGATGCAGAGTATCTTTAAAAGAAGCCAGAAAAGCTGTAGGTTTGCTGTCGGAGCTGCTTTATGGTATTTACAGCTGAACAACGAGGAGCTTAGAGCGATATTAAATTAGATTTCAGATTGAGTTTTTAACCTTCGGCCTGCACAATATGAGGGAAACGTGTCATGTGCAGTAACTTTGGTCAGAAGTGTGCCCATCTGCTGCACAGATCCCAAACCCTTGAAAAACCAATGAGCACTGAGGAAAGACATGAAATAAAACATGAAAACACGCTTTTATTGAACAAATCTCTTGTGTATCTGTAAAGTCACGAGTTACTGTAAGAAGAGAAATGAAGAGAACGGGAAACAAAGAGTTAATAAGATGTTAAGCTCAGCTTCTGCTTTGCTCTGCCTCAGTGTTCAAACAGGGAGCTCTGTGTAAGTAGGCCAAGAAAACAGAAACCCTCTGGGGACACTGAGACAGACAGAAAAGGAGAAACGCCGGTCAGTCATAAATCTCTATTGATCACCGAGGCGCAGTTAAAATATTAGAGGAGCGTCCGTGCCTTTGCCACGCTGATAAGAAGCACAAACACCCGAGAAAAGATCAATCCAGAATGAATTTCTGATGGCAGATGTGCAGCAACTGATTTGGTCTTTCGTGCCGCTTCTTTCAGGGATTTTACTTACTGATGATACAAATGCAGAAGAAAGAAACAGGCGTGAAGTCATGAGGTTTAAGAGTCAGACATTCAGAGACTAGAGAGAGAGAGAGACAGGTAGTTCTAGAGAGAGAGAGGCAGCATTGCATAGCTGCTGTAATTAGATCTAGTAGTAGTAAGGGGGTTACATTCTGGGCACCGTTGCAACTTTCCATAACGTAATCGGCTATCAGCCATTTTTAGACGCGCGGCGAGGACTGACCGTCATTGAAATGGATATCGCTCATAACCAGGCCGACAAACCACAACATCAGGGCTTTTCCACAGTCACGCAGAGGCAGCTGAGAAAACGCTGAGTCCCTTTGGAAGACCTACTAGAAGTACGACTACGCCTAAAGACCGGCAGTGGAGCAGAAGTTAAACACACGTTTTCTATAATTAGCTACAAATAATGCATAGCAAAACACTTCCTTTTAGTCGAGAGCTCTGTTTCCATGTAACTGTCGAGCAAATTGGAGGCGAACCTTCAAAATGTCCCAACAAATTTAGAACTTGTTTGTTGCTTCGGGGCCAATTAACAACAGTGTTGTCAGAAGGTGGCAGTAGAGGCGACTATGGCTGCAAATAACAGAGTAGAAGAAGCCAGAAACAAATCAGCTATTTGACTACTGATAAAATAAACGCAAAGAAGAAGTGGAAGGAAAATAAGGTTTTGTTACTCTACAAGAGGAAAATGGAGCAAAGACCTGAGGAATGGTAATTATTCTTTGGTGTGAGCTGGTATCGACCAGGTTTCATTCTATCTGGAAGTGAAGATAATAGAAGAAGTACAAACAGAAACAGATGATGAGTCACATGAGTTAAATGTTTGTGTCAGAAGAACGGTTTCCATCAGCCATGATGTGTAATAAGTCCTTTTAAAACGGTCAAAAACCATCTAAATCCAGCAGATTTTTTTTTTTTCATGTGGAAGTGTGTTCAAATTTTGCGGTTTCCAGTAAATGTTTCCAATGCAGTACTTCAAAATGCATGTAATGTTACAGATACATGGCTTAAGACATGAAGAAGCAGTAGAGAAATTAAATTAGTGACATAGAGCTCATGAATTCAGACAAATATAGTTTTGCTCTGACAGACGTTTTTAACTTAGGCAGCATGTGATCATTGTAAAGTTTCCTAAAAATGGTCATGGTAAATCTTGAAATAAGATGCTAAAAAAACAGAGAGAAACACAATTCTACTTAGCAAATGAGCCAGTTTCATGCCTCAAGCTAAAGTTTAAAATGACAAGAGGAGGTTTCTGACGCGTTCAGTGGTTCTAAAGTTGGAGGATGTCCAGACACAAGACGACTAGACATCCTCTCACTACTCCTTTCATCGTGACATTCCTCCATCAGCCCTCTGAGCCGGCAGGATCAGCAGGAAAAACACCGAAACAAAGAGCAGAAAGAGACGCGTGACGGACCGAAGAGAGGGGGATTTAGGATGAAGACGTTAAAGAGACAGAAAGACGTTCAGATGAGGGCAGATGTCTCATTTACTCACTCCAAATCACATGACAAGTTCTTGCTTTGTTTGCTCTTTTTTTTTCACAAAATCAAACCACAGTTTATTTTTCAAACGAATCCTTTAACTGGTCAGAAAAAGCTCTTTCAAGGTTGAACTTTAGGCATCAACATTAAATAACGGCAGAACTCATCCAAGCCAGCGTTCCCGTAGTTTGGCTGAATTCCCAACATCGTGTTTTTCCCGCTGACACAGACGGAGAGGAACACGGTCTGATCTAAAGACTGGAGTGCTTTGTTGAGCTGGAGATCAGGATTTGGTGGAGATATGATTCAACTTCAAGGACAAGCAAGACTGTACAGACAAAGAGTTTCAATGCACATGACTGGTTTGGGCATGTTTGGAGAGAAGACCCCCCTTTTAACGAAGCCCTCAAGCTCCCACCTTTTAAAGACACAGCCTGCACTGCTGTATAACTGCAGAAATGCAACGTTAACATGAGCTTAGACCAATTTCTTCGTTGCAGCTTCAGTTTTGCACAACAAATTGTCTCTGTACCAGCCTGAACTGCTTTTCAGACTGATGTTATGTCACCCAGAAACTGTTCTGGGGGGCTGATGGCTTGTTTATGCACTCAAAAGTTAAGCTTCTATATTCAATACAAAAGATGCCACCTCCTGCTTGCTTCATCAAACTGTGTGAGGAGGTCCAAGGCCTCTGGACGGAGCCCAGATGAAGCGGCTGAGTTCACTGGAGGAATTAGCTCGCTGTCGGACGCCATTACCCCTGTTGTTGCTGAGACTCGGCCTGCACATGCTGTCCTCCCTCGTCCAAAGAAGACACAGTCGAGCGACTGCTGGAAGCTCATTATTCTCTCTCAATGGCTCATTAGTGTTGATCTTGGCTGACTGGGGGTTGCAGAGATATGAATCGGGGAATTGTACACTATTAAAAAAATCCTGTTAGAGATGCTGGCTTGGAGCTTAATAAACTGATGGAACAGCGTTTTTTTGCAGGAACGAAGATAACGCTTCTCAATAGAAGATAATTAAATTCAACAGAGAAGAAAAAAGTCAACAGTGACGCGGGTGGAAATTTCTTTGGAGTTTCAATTTGATTGCAGTTTGGTTAAATTGCTTTTAAAAGAGCAGCCATTTACATTTGATCATTCTCCAGGGCAGGAGCTTGCAGGTCATCTTAGGGCAGCCCAGACCTTTGAGGATGTTCCAAATGAACCTGTCCAGTAGAACCTGTTTCAGGGCCGTCGTCATAGGACAAAACAATACCTACTCCAGGTTAGATACTTCCAATAATTTAAACAAACCTGGAGAGGACAACAAGTGCCATTTATCTAGTCCTCCTAGTAAAAGTCTGCTCCCTAACATGGCCATCTTCAATGTAAAATTCAATTTAAATGCTAAAGTAACAAACCCTCCATTATTCTATTGGTGCACTTGGAGGTAACATCTCGAATTTGTTGGATCCTACAACAACATGGTAACAGAAAGGCTAACAGGACAATTATGGGGTCATTCCTGTAAATATTCAGCTCCACCTCAAGTTCCTGCAGTGGAAATCCATCAACAGTCGCTCCATCTGTCATAGAGTAAAGTAGCATCAATTATCTTTCATGGATTCTACTTGAATGGCGATATTGGTTGACTGACCACTTTGGTCCAGACTTTATCTCAATTATCTCAAGAACTACTGAACTGAGAGTCATGAACTTTGATGCAGGCATTCATGGTCCCCAGATGACGTATCCTCTGGCTTTACCTCTACATTTTATTTGGTTCTGACAAAAATATTAACATTGCTTTGTTGAGAATTCCATTTATAAGCATGTAGATATGTAGATTCAGCTGTGCATCAAAGAGCTGCAGGGAAAGCTGCAGAATTTTAGTCCTGTCTGTATGTTTAGGCCTTTTGAACAAAAAAAAATAAAATAAAAATAACAGAGTCCAGGAAAAGCTTTCTTCTCTCATGCTTATTAATGATCACCATTGGCTACAGCTCCTCACATGTTGCATGTAGACTGGAGCAGTTGTTCATGATATCACAGGTCAAACTTAAAGGAATCATAGTTCAAGTGCATTTCTTATACTTAATGTTAGATATAAACTGCAACATTTTACATGATTTACATAGTATAAAGTGATTAAACAATTCTTTAAGTGTCCACACTTGCTTGCTCTGATACATGGTGTAATTTGGGTGATTTAACGTCATGTATAGTATTGTTATAAAATACAACATGCCTTTCAAACCCGTTGTTGGGTTTTGGGGTACAGATGATTCTGTTCCCATCAGGTCTATGTGTAGTTCATACTTGTTGACTTCTAAAATGACTTCATAAACACAGTCTGGTTGCTGTACAATTGCTGTCAAGTCATATTCTTTTTTTGCAGGTCGCTCTCCCTTAGAGCTGCTATAGGCCACAGCCTGATCAGAGTATAAAGCCTCTAAAATGTGTTTTTTTAAACCTCTTCAAGCATCATTTCCCAACCCAGTGAACTTTCTTAGTCAATAGCATCAGGAACCAAGAAAAAAGAGAGGAATGGTGGTGTCCTACATATGCACAACATTGGGGAACTGAGTTGGACACAGGTAATGTAAACTACAGTATCTGATTTTATTATTTTGTTGGCTCGCTGCCCTCTGCAGCTCCATCAGTGACCCACTACTCCCACAGTCCATCTTATCTCTTGCTGGGCTCCACAAAACCTCCACCCACCAAACCCAACATCAGATGAGACTGTGACTGTTTACGTCCGGCTTATAAACAGGAGCTGGAGTTCACCGAAGGGACGCTCACAACCACCAACTACTAAAGCTGTTTAAATATTTCACACAGCTTTAGTCAGCAGGATTTTAAAGACGTCTGCACATGCACAACAAGTACAAAAAGAAAAAAATCAATCTAGACTGATAACGATCTGATTCATTACAACTCAGTGACGCCAAAAACCAACAGAAATCTCCACAGATTCTGTCTCTGAGACTCCAACAGCTCATCCGCCTTCTATTGCAGGGACTCTGTGTAGGCATCAGCAGCTTAGACTGTTAATTTCTTTAGCATAGTTTGGGGATTTAAATCCCCTTGTGTCCCATCGTGGGCTCCCAGCCTAATTTCTGAAAAACACTTCTTCAAAATGCAAATGATGGGAGTGAAAATTAGCTACGAAACAAGAGGAAAATAACCGACTCGGAATATTACTGAAGCGAGGCCACGTAATCCTCAAGGGCCAGAAGCCGCTTAAATTTAACCTGGAAACCAAACGCTGAGCTTAATCAGAGCCGGGCCGAGCCAGGCTAAAGTGTTAACTCAATTAGCCTGTTAACTGATGCTGACTGGGAGTTTAGCCTCTCTACCTGCTAAAATGAGTGGGGGGCGCTAACGGCTAAGCTACCACCCAAGACCTTACTTATTAGAGATTGGCTGTGTAGTCAGATGGAATGATACGGTAATGCTCTTAGTGACAGAAGGATAGTCTTACTCTGAGGGATTATAATCCATAATGATAATGTTCTTCAGCACTGGAGAAACCCTCATCTACAAGGCCGATAAGGCTGTTGATTAAAGTTAGTACTGCCAATACTTCTACTAATAGTACTACTATTGACTAAAACACTATGTTCCAGATGACCTGTCCAGGATTTACTCCTAATTTTACCCATTGTCAACTGGAATATGTTCCAGCCCCTTGCAACCTTCTGCAGGAAAAATAACGTATAGCTAATATATCAATAGATGAACAAACTATATGCCACAGATCTTAAGAAACACAGCAAATGTAACATCTATTACAACTACAACTACAACAACTATTACATTTTTTAATTTCCTAAAAGAAATAATTCCAAAAAGAACCATAAATCAACCTGGGGACCCTGAAATCTAGAACCCTACTCCTGTCTTGACTCAAAATCGTGTTAGACAGGTGACCCCGGGGTTTATATTGAGCCCAAGGCAAATCTTGCAGGATTAGGCGGATTTAACAAATCAAATAAAAAACGTTGGGTCCCAGGTTTTACCACAACCAGAAGAATGGAGTTTTTACAATACAAAAGTAAAACAAGACATGTCTGACATTTCCCAAAGATGGAAAAGAACTTGACTTCATTGCAACAAACATGAAGAGCACTGATCTACAACAACAGGCACAAATGTGGCACCTCTGAGTTGAGGCAACACCAGCTCCAATCTTCAGATCACACTAAGCTCTCCTTTAAAGATACTTCATGCAACAATTAAACAAGATCAATAGACAATGTACGAAATGTAGGATTACTACCCTAGAGTAACAAACTGCCATGAATGCAATTGTAACTTGACTATATTACTAGCAACAGGTATGCACTGCTGTACTACACAGGAGCAGAACGTGCTTACTCTGCTGGGTGGAAGAAGATGCCAAATCAATGTAAATCTATATTGTGCAGCCGTGAATGTTAGCGGGTATGGGTGGGAGTAGGAGACACATATTGCTACCAATCAATCATGGTCAGTCCAGAAACAAATCTATGTATTATCTGTGAAGATTCTCAGTCATCGTGGTTATTCTCATATGAGAATCTGTTGTCTTTCTAATCCAAATAAAATTCTGTGATGGAAGAACACATGGAAGGATGGAGTTCTGTTTTGCTAAAACAAAACTGTTCCACTTTTCTTACATTTCCACCATTTTAATGGTAATTTAGTGTCCTTCTACATTAAAGCTGGAGTTTTACTTAAATGAAAATCCATTACATTGAAGCCAAATGAGTTCACACAGTGCTGATTAAGTCTATTAGCACGACGTAAATTGTTCTGCACTTCTTATAATAGCTCAGTTTTAAACCTGGTGTTAATAGTAATATTCTCAGACAGGTTCAACATTAATTCACAAATGACTGGTTTGCCAGAGCTAAAGAGGGGAGCAACCGCAGTAACGTAGAAGAAGTTGGTGACAGTAGCCAGTAGAATGGTAGTAAGACAAGGAAGCAAGAAGACAAGTTTCTGATGCTTCAGATAAAAAAGAAACTCATCATTCAAAACAAGGATTATAGTGTAAAAAAGACAGTGATTGACAGTGATGCATATGTCATAAACACACATCAACAGTGTCTGTGTAGTTACTGTCAATGCCAGAAGGGGGCGACAGCTGTTCCGCAGGTATACTGTATTTTTAATGTTTATTATGATAATGTTGCTCTTACTACTACTACTACTAGGACTGCTGCTGCTAAAGCTATTTTTTAAGAAACTGCCTGGATTCTTGAAAAATAAAAAATATGTAAAGTGATTTTAAAGAAGATTCTGATCTACTGTTAAATCAGGGCTTGTCTTTGCATTTAAAAACAGCTGAAAACAATTGAACCATCAGCATATCAATCAATCCTGAAGCGTCTGTTCCGAGAATCAAACGGGGAACTCATCACTCAGCATCGGCTCGTTCGCTCAGCTGCGCAGCTCCATCTGAGGGGGAAACAGGGAGCGAGCTGAAGTGCAGCATGTGCGTGCGATCGGCCATGTCAGACACGGCTCGTTTTGATGACACGCGTGTGCTGTGCTGATCAGCTGCGTGTCCGCTTGTCCCTGTTTGTCTGTGCTGTGTGAAAGAGGCCGGTGGCCTACTTTCCCCAGCCGCTGAAGCAAGATGGCCACTAATACAGCACTGTTCAGACACAGTCCAGCCCAACAGACCTGCACACTGTGACGGACATCCAGATAATCAAATCAGACACTGATCACAGTCATGTTGTAGTACTTGGACGGGCATCATTTAAATAACTTATTAGCAAAACAAACCAATTGCAGATTGTGTGAGCAATGACAGTCTTTCTGTGTTTTACATCAGGTTAAGTAAAACATCTTTTACATAAAAAAGGCACTTTTATGTTGAGCATTTGTTGGTTTCGTGCTGGCACCACTTTTGTCTATGCATTAAGTTGTACATTTCTCTTTAACAAAGAAAAACTCTCCATCATGAGTCTTACAGGTAAACTGTAAGGCTGCCATATGGATTACAGTTAAAGTTTACCATAGTGTTCTTAGACAGAGACCATGAGTAGTAAAGTATTTCTCATAATTCATGCTATTTTTTATTGAACGGCAACAGCAAAGTGGCTGCAGTGTATAGCTTTGCCTTTATCCTTACCAATATGGAAAAAGCCGCAGGGCATTTGTTAAAGTACCTCTGTGTGTGGCAGGGAACTAATGTGCTCATTCCCATGATGCATCAGCCCCTCTGGCAGTTGCAGCGCTGTACCACTGCATCGCCGTACCACTGCATCGCCATGGAAACAGAGCAAATTGTGACTTTGAGGAGGTAACGATGGGATTTAAACAAGGGTCAAAAGTCAGATATGCTGTTCTCTGAATCTATATCACCTATTTTGGAACACTGAAGTCCCAAACAAGAAGAAAAAACACACATTGTGAGCTTAAGATCAACATGAAAGATTTTCTATTTTCTGAGAGGGAGATTAATGTTGTTTTCATCTAAAACTGTTCATAAAGATGGATGAACCTGCCGTTACATCACTTACAGGTTTCTCCTCAGTCTAGCTAATACAAAAATGAGAAATGAGATGAAGCTGAGATGAGCCATGCAACCATCTCTGGGCCAGTAGACTCTCCCGTGATGCCACCCACCTGTCAATTAAAGCATCCACGCCCTCAATTATGCCTAAATTTAAGGCTTAATTCAATGTAAATAGGAGAGTTATATAAAAATGTACCCCCTGTACAGTTGCTATGAAGAGGAAAAGTAGCTGTAGAGACCAAAACTGATTTTTGTACCAGCCTGTAAACACATTTATTTCTGCTGTAAAGTTGAGCATTTTAAAATAGAGGTCTCTGGGGACTGAGTTGCTTATGGAGCAGCCTCAAGTGGCCAGTCAAGGAACTGCAGCTTCAGGCCTCATTTTTCATTCCTGGAGTTTGCCACTTGGTTTTACTGGTTTCAGAGTTCTCTGGTTTATAAATTTCTTCACCAAACAAACATTGAATCTACAGAAACTGTACTGGAGTAACATCAACTGTGAAGTTCTGTTACTGAGTTTGGGCCATTAAACAATGTTTGTGATAATATCTCGCTAAACTTGCTGCCTCAGTTGTGTCAAAACTGCTAAACAGTACATTTTCATTACAAGCTTTTCCATTTAGCTACATCACAATGAGACTGCAGTAAATGTATGGGTGCAGGTTGTGAGCAGGGCTGGATGTAGTTGCCCGTAGCAACCTAAGTGGGTTGCACCCTGCTGCCCGTTCACAACACTGACCTCACAGGGCAGCAAATGCAGCAGTGACTGCTGGCTGTTCAAACATATATGCTTCCTGTCCTGCTTCACATTCACTGCTTCATGAATTTAAAAGCTTCCCAATAACACCAAACAAACACTGTCAACCTCAGTGAACTTGCACTAGCAAGGCTGTGGATAATCTGCAGCCCATCAGGACGGAAACGAATGATGCACAAGATAGAGATGCAAAGACACAGGAAAAGACAGGAATAGAGGGCGATGGCCCTGCAGTGGGTAATATATAGGTGCATCTGACTGAGCAAAACAGCTAGGCCCAGTTCCAAACCAAACCCCGGCTCTCTTGATGATTCGGCCCTTTGATAGATGGTGCATAGGGTACTGCAGTGTTTAGTGTGCTGGAAGAGCTGGCAGTTGAACAAAATCCTCTGAACGTACAAACGGAAGGAAGGGAAGGAAGAAAGAAAGGAGGGAGGGAGGATATCTTCAAAGAGTTCAAAACTGTGCCAAGCTTTTCAGAGCAGGGCCAAGGAAACCGATCTCTCTCCTCCACGAATCCTCCTCTCCTTTTTCCTGCTCTGTCATTTAAGGCAAAACTCTGGACCGAGTTCCCCTCTGCAGCTTCCCTGCAGTCCGATTCCTCGTCATGCTCAGCTTCACCTCCGCCTCCCTATGAACAGGAGGCTGCTGCCAGATGAACAGACAAAGTCACAGGAACTCCGTGGTCTGGCAAATAACGCCGCCATGGAGAGATTGTTTTTGTACAATCTGATGATTTGGTGTTTCTTGCTGTGATTCCGACAAGGTTGCAGCCAGGGATGCTAAATACACCCTCCATTTTCAGACACAGGGGCAGGGCGATATCCAAACCACTGGAACTTTCTACACTGGCATTTTTATCACCTCTTCAAAGGCCTGCAAGGGTAATGAATGGGTTTTGAGGGGGGGTGGCTCTGGCTCGGGTAAATATAGGGCCCTGCAATGTCGAGGAGTGAGGTCTGAAGGAGGTTTCACATTCACAGCGGTACGTAATAAAAGAGAGCGGCTCTTTTTTCAGCGCGAGGAAGGGTGAGGCGCACTTAATTAAGACAGAGATGTTTTAACCACCAGTGAAAACATGCGACTGAAAAAAGAAAAGCGAGGGGCATCGAGGGGAAATTTTAGACCGTGGGTTTGTTAACACTGAGTCTCCTTTTCTGTTCCATGTTTTTTTTTTTTTAGGACTATTATGTTTACACAAGTGATAGAATATTCTAAAAGATGGAGAGAAAACAAGCACAAAGATGCAAAAATCCTCAAAGGCCTTGCAGAAAAAGCGTGCCTCAAAAGCAAAGCGAAGAAATTCAATTTAAAATGTCAACTGATGACATCAAAATCTCAGCAAACAACATAAATCCCTTCAGATATCTGAGCTCTGCAGCCGACGCTGGAGCACTTTGTAGATGAGCTTCCCTTGTAAACACCTCAACAAAAAAAGACGAGCCACACTGACAGTTAGGCTTTTGCTGGAGTTTGAGCCAAATCGTTATTGAAACTTGCAAGAATAAGGAAATAGACTACAAAATGACACCCTAAGGAGGCAAGAAGATATTTTTTTTCCCCTCCTTCACTGTATAATCCATCTTCTCTCTTGATACTACTGATGCATTACGTAGATGCCACACAATCAAGGAAACTTTGGTGTCTAAAGTCCATCTTTTCACCACTTTATCTCAAACATCATGAGATCATCAGGCTAAAAGGTGACTCAAACAAACTTGCCTGGCTGGAAACACTCTCTTTATTTGATTTTTACGTATAGAAGACAGTGGCGTCTGTGTTGGAGCTCTGAACCATCCAAAACAAAGAGGGTTTTTCTGCACGGCGGCCTCTGTGACAACCATTACGAAAGGTCGCCATACAGACGCCAAAGGTCACGGTAATAATGGTGTGTAATTTCTCTTCAAAGTGCCCCCACATACCAACTTTTCATCAGAGATGGATTTAAATAAAGAAGATCTCCCCGACATCCAACCCTCTAATTTTCCTGAAAGTTTGTGCTGCAATTTCCACTGAAAGCACAAATAATCACTGATAATGTTTTAATTTAAAAGTTCCCTTCAGCATCCATTTCTGGGCCAGTCTCATCCACAATGGCTGCTTTTCTGTCTCCATTCTCAATCACATCGCATTCAAACATTGTTACTGCCTTTGCAGCAAACACACCTTAATCGGAGTTAAAAACAAAGAATTACAACCACACAACAGACTATGCAGAACTTCTCCAAAGCAAACTATTCAGAGCAATGCGAAAACATGGGGAAAAGCAGTTTGGGGTTCAGGTTGGTGGGTTAAAAACGTCCCTTTAAAGCACCATAGAGCGTCTATGCACAGAGCTGTGGGATTATGAGGAATAAAGAGTAATTCAGTCAAAGCCTAAAGTCAACAGTAACTTTACAAGCGTTGGCTCGGTTCCTGGATGAGCTGAGCGGCTGATTTGGCTCAGATTAGCTGCTGGTGGATGAAGACCCACATGTCCAAAAACGCCAACTGTGGTGCGAAAACCAGCCTACAAACTACACCACTTTTGGATTGGAATACAATGAAAATATAGTGTCAATCTTAATATAGCCAGGACACATTCTGACACGTGTAGACAAAAGTTTAACACATATAATTCAGATAATCCAAAATTCCCAATATGGTGTTCCAAGTCCTACTGTGCAGCCTTTGTTTTCAGGTGGCTGATATTTGGAAGGTGGTTGCGCTAATAATAGAGCATCGCCTGCTGACCTGGATTCAGCTCCACCCAACCTCTTCCTTCTGTCAACATTAACACACTGCAACAGGCTATTTGACAGATACAGCCGGCTAAGTGTGTGTGAACAGGGATTCGTCACACAGCACGAGCACAAATAACTAAGAAAAACACTTGATCATTTGTCTCTTTTTAATATATGTACACAAACTTTCATTTATTTTTACTGGCAAGGCCCCCCTAAAAAAACTCTTCTTTATTTGGTCATGCTAGGACATGATCATGTTTTTTTTCCCCTCTTTTCAAGACATAAAGCCGTGCGAGTTGTGATGCACCACGCAGCAGAAGCAGCTCCTCCTCCCTCTCAACATACTGACCCACAATTCAGCTCTGCCGCTGCACTCTATAAATAGACAGAGATTTAACCTACAGCGAGGGAGGGAGGGAGGCAGGCAGGGAATGAAAGGGCAGTGCAGGAAGATAAAGAGGGATGAGGGCAGAGACAAACATGAGCTCAGAGATCTCGTTCCTGCAGATGTAACTCAGATCTGACAATAATATGAAGCAGCAGTAATCAGGAACCGACGGGAAGTCAATCCGTCCTCCAGACAAATTAGTCGCAGAGCGGCTTTGTGGCCTTTTATGCTTCATTACACACAGGTGACTGCAGACACACAACTATTATAGGGGTAAAGGCCTGTGGAAACATCAGTAAATGTCTTCTCTCTTATGAAACAACAACAGTAAAAACTGGAACAATCCACAGCACAATGACATGAAGGAACAAAGCGTCCACGTCAAGGTGAAATGACACATAAAGCAAAGAGGGATTTGATGAGGCTGCTGCAACTAGTTAAATATTCTCATTACTCATTGATCTCTTAAATAATCAGCTTGATGAATTGGTTTATACTATAAATAACATCTCGTGTGCTTTTAAAACATCAATATTTTTAGTTGTTATTTTAAAATGTAATTCTATTTTATTGCCTTAATTGCCCCGGGAGGATATTTTTCATAACATACATTAACCCTCTAAAACCCAGGTAGTTTGTGGACCTTTATTTGTGCGTGTCACATTTGTACTCACTGTGGGGTTTATTTTTCACTGCAATATAAAGTCGTGCACCTCTATGAAAACAGCACAACCCTGACTAGAAGTAGGAGAGAATTAAAAAATGTTCTGTGCAGTATACGATGGCTATAATGCCTTAAATTTTATATAAATGAAGAAAGAACAAAGCTTAAATTTCTCTACTTGCTTAGCTTTTAAAAATATGAAACATCTGGAATCAACATGTGCTACATATTTCCAAGTGCCCACAGGTGTTAATCCTGGAAAACAAAACTGGTGACTCTATACACAGAAGATACTACACGAATTGAATTTACCTTCCCTCGTATCTGATCTGCGCAAACAAAACACACACTGCAGCCCAGCCCAGCCAAAAAAAAAAGACACGACAGTGGCATGACAGGACGGTGCAGCAAAGCAACGAAACGAAGCGAACCAAAACAGAACACAATCAACACAGCAGTAGGCAAGTTTTAAGTTAGACATGTAGAATAAAGTAATTCTGATGAAATTTCACATAGGATTTGGACAGGACAGCAAAATACGGTTGGATAGTTGGAAATCTGATGGTTTATTTTTTCCAGATTTCAACAGTTTGTAGCGGTGATATAAACACAGCATGCATTTTCATCTATTTAACACAGAAACTTTGACTAGTCTAATCCAATTTGTTTAATCAGTTAGTAATTCTGCTGCCAACTAGCGAGGTACACACTACCAGCAGTAACGTCATACAGTAAAAGCCTTGTGTTTCTTTGCTTTCTAACAGTTATTAATTGATAAGTTTGCCTAATGTCTCAACACTAGCAGTTAAACAAGAAACCTGGTGAAGTATTCAGAAGAACAAGTCAACAATCATTACACCTGGTGAGACATTCAAAGACCTGATATTTTACAGTTTGACACTTGGTATAAGCCTCTCTCTGGCTGCACCCTAACCCTATATCCAACCAACAGTAACCTCCAAGCAGCAACCTACAGCGCTGAAAATGGCAAGTATTGACAAAGATTTTGACAATGCAATTAGGAAGGCTGCTTGTTTCTGTGAATGATCAGCTATTTTAACAACAGTGCTGCAAATGTTTCACCAAAACAACATCATTTTGCTGGGACACCATCACTGCTTTCTGGGCTTAGCTCCACCCAAGACAGTTGTGATTAAGTTACAGAAGAACAAAAAAAAGCCAGACTGATTTTCCTCCGATAGCAGAATGATGATGAGGTGCAGACACACTATTCTCCAGTGCTGATACTGTGCTGTGGATATTTGGTGCAACTTCGTCAGCACTAAACATAAAACAGTCGTGGAATTTACGCTGCATGCGGAACAACTGATGACCAAATGGGTGATTATTTGGTGAGTCACAGAAGCACCAGACTTCCCGTACCAGGGAAGACACAGAACCTAAACTCCCAGGTCATGATCAAAGGCAACACTACAGCCCAAAAAAATGACCACAGATCTGAATACGGTTTAGAAAAGCAGCCAAAAAAACATCCGACGCCTCAGTGTGGAGAGGAATCAAACACAAGATTTAGGGGCTGCAGTGTGAACACAGTCAGAGAGGAGCAAAAACTGTTAAGTCCTCCGTTCTGCTCTGGCTGATAATCCCCACAGCCCGGCTGCTCTCATCTGACAACACACACCCTCCACCGCTGGAAAGCCTCGTATGATTTATTTAGCGAGCAGGAGGAGAGTTGGGATTACAACAGAGAGCGAGAGCCTGAATCATCTGCCCGACAGAGCGATGGTGAATTCTCCAGGTTTCCACTCAGGTTTTGGGGTTTTGCAGCAGGCTTGCATCACCCAACTTTTCATCTGTTCATTTGTAACCTCAGGTATGATGTCACGCACTCGCTCTCCACACTCCGGCATCGACCCGCGTGGCGTGACAGCAGCCAGCGAGACGACTTGTCACGTCCGCCAACAGACGTACTGGCTGCCGAAGGGCCCTCGATGCAGACAGTGAACCCCAGACTGGCTGAGTCATTATGAGTGTAAACAGGAGGCAGCTAATCCAGAAATGCTGCTTTGAAGAAAGCATTTACAGCGAACATGCAAAAGAAGACACAAACAACATCTAAAACCTGCTTTAGCACCAAGAAAAGGTTCTTTCTAACAACCAGCTCTGTGCATTTTCCAGGTGAAGATGACACTAGTGGAGTTCTCACACACTAGAAACTACACAAACAACTCTGACTCCTGGGAAACAATCCCAGAAACTCACGCAGAGGATTGTGGGGAGAAGAGTGTTGGAAAATGAATGCAGGATGAAATGGAGTCACTTCAGGCAATTGTGTGCAGTTGATTTCTGGTTTGTTGGCTTGAATGAAGTCTATCACAGCTCCTCATGCTGGCTGCAGGCTTCTCGTCACATCTCCACCCAAACGTCACCTTTCGTGTCTGAATTTGGATTTTGTAGCTCCGAACAAACACTGACAGACAAATGCTACGTTATGTCCGTGTTTTTCTGAAGCTGAAGGAAACAGCAAACAGTGAGTTATCGGCCTAGCTGCAGATGAATTTGGTGGACACTGATTTACATTTCTGACAAAGACAGAAGCAGACGGTTACTTCATTTTATAGTAACGCCCTCATGCATGGTTTTCCCACAGGTTTTTGCAACATGTTAAAAAAGAGGGAAATTCTTCACAGTTGGTAAATCAACACAGTTTCTTTGTTTTGTTTCTTCATTATTATTTTTCTTATTTTTATTTTTTACAGTCAACATGAAAATTAAAACTTTTTCTGAGATTTTACTGAACATTTTCTGTAATTTAACATGTAGATGTTTTTTTTTAAATATATTTCTCATTTTTCAATCCGTCATGCTGATAACTTTTCTTTTGAATGCTGGCAAATATCCATAATTTTTTCTTTTTGGCTGATTTTAATACAGTAAAAAATCGTGTAATTTTACAGTCAAACATTTTAAAAGAACAAATTACATTTTGTAAAAACACAGCTTTTTGATGAGAAAAATTATTATTTATGTTGAACTGTTCTTTTAGGGTTAATGTGTAAATTAATACCTTTCTTCTGTTATTTTACTGATTATTTTCTGTGATTTAACAAACAGTCAAAATCTGTAAAATAACAGTAAAAATATATATATATAATTTTTCATCCTTAAAACAGATAAATGTTCTTTTAAATAACAGCAAATATCAATAAAATAATTATTTTTTTGCTGATTCAAATACAGTAAAAGGAAAGAGATTCTACTTCATATTATCGACATTTTAACTCATCACAAAAAAAATCTGTAAAATAACAGTAAATTGTTTGAAAAATTCTAATTAAAAATTTTTTTAAAATAAAATAAAAACACTATTTTTAACAGTGTAAAATCAAAAGCTTGAGCGAAAACTTCTGGTTCCAGCAAAAGTTCACACACTGATCAGACCGGAGGCTGAAACCTAAAACTCTCCACTTTTACCAACAGCTTACAGCTTATACCATTAAAATCTACGGACCAAAACGAGACAGAGACAAAACATGACGGCATCATTTCGCTGTTAACACGTCCACAGAAAGTCTGTCCCGTCTGAGGCCTGCAGAGCTCATCAGCTGAATCGCCAAAAATAACCAGCAATCCCAGCATGCCTCACAAGTTACCATGGGATCAAACAACAGGGGAGGAGGGCGGTTTGTTTTAATCACATGGTGGAGGAGGAAGACGAGGAAGAGGAGGGGGCTAAGAGACAGGAGGAGAAAGAGGGTGATTACAGTGTGATTTTTACCGAGAGCGGCGCCATGATGATAAAACATACACAATGAGCCCTTTGGCTTGACTCGCGGATTTACAGTGTGTGACTGTGACATGTGTGAGTGTTTTATAGCTCGGCACATCTTCCGCTCACCCACATCTCTTATTTTGTCCTTTATGCTGTTGAAAAAGTGCCAGACTTCCACGGACGCTTGTAAATTTGCACAAACACACACAGTAAAAGGCACACAAACGTACACACGCTCGCAATCTTTCCTTTTGGAGTCGAGTCAAGCTTATTTATAGAGCAAAAAGTCACAATCTGTGCAAAACACTGCAGCCCTAAATCCTCATACACTTGAGATAACATAATACACCAAGAAAACAGCAAACCGTAAAATCTATTCTGCCTTTTTTCTTTGTAATACACAGAAATAACAGAGAAGATCAAGTGTTAATGTCTCACAAAAGTTGTAAAATGTGTTGTTTTGTTCCAGTTTAGCAGATATCTGGAACACAAAGCTGATCAGTGAGTTGTTTCACCGAGTGTTTATTTGGCTGTTTATGACTTTGTGGTGTGTGACGGAGCTCTGAACTCTGTGCAGCGTCTGTTCTGAAGTGAACCAAACTATGTAGGCCACAGTCCTAAACGTCCATCAGCACCTTCCATCAATGTCACTCCTTCTTCCAAGAAGAAACAAATGCATCACAGGGGGACAGGAACAAAATGTCAACGCAGGGAATGACTTACAGTAATATAAACATGATGAAGGCCTTTAAAACACATGTCAAGAGAGAGAAAATCAACGTCCTATGTGAGAAAGACATCAATGTTTTTATATTTTAAAAAATGATGTAATATGTTAGAATATGAGGATATAGTGCACCACCATCATGAGCACTGCTTTTACTTCAATATCGTGCTACATTCCTGTTCATAACACGTTCTTTCATACCTGAATGAAGTGCATCTGCTAAAGGCAAAATGAAAACAAAGATGTGCCCAAAACAACACGCTGAACATTTGCTTATCGATAAACACCACAATTTACTAATGTTCCCTAAACGCCTCACACGCTAGTCACAATAGCTAGTGAGTGGTTGGTTTTGGCTGGTTGGTTAGCTGTTTGGTTTTGGTTGGTTGGTTGGTTGGTTGGTTGGTTGGTTGGTTGGCTAGCTGGTTGGTTTTGATTGGTTGGTTGGTTGGTTGGTTAGCTGGTTGGTTTTGGTTGGTTGGCTAGCTGGTTGGTTTTGATTGGTTGGTTGGTTGGTTGGTTGGTTGGTTAGCTGGTTGGTTTTGGTTGGTTGGTTGGTTGGTTGGTTAGCTGGTTGGTTTTGGTTGGTTGGTTAGCTGGTTGGTTTTGGTTGGTTAGCTGGTTGGTTTTGGTTGGTTGGTTGGTTGGTTGGTTAGCTGTGCACAGAGAAGCCTCTAGTCTCTACTTGGTTGATGCAGTGCAGCAACTCAGATCTGTGTGTGACCAAAAACTACTGTGAAAAAAGTCTGACTCATCCAAACTGAAACAAAGGGATTCAATCTGCATGGTGTGTTTCAGACGTAAATGGTCACTTATATCGCGCTTTTATCCAAAGCACTTTACAATGTTTCCTCATTCACCCATTCACACACACATTCATACACTAATGGTGACAGAGCTGCCATGCAAGGTGCTGCCTGCCATTGGGAGCACCTTTGGGTTCAGTGTCTTGCCCAAGGACACTTGGACTGTGGAGGGGCGGGGGATCCAACCGCCAACCTTGCGACTGGAGGACAACCCGCTCTACCACCTGAGCCACAGCTGCCCGTCAACACCACAGTCCATCATGGTCATTTAATTGTGGGAAATTTTGTCCAAAATCATGATTAATATTAGATTTTTTTTGTGCGGGACTATGAGAATACATTTTTTCTATTATAATACACAGTTTTTAGTGTCTACGTATGTCAGGATGTATGTCACAGAATGATCGCAGTTAGAACGAAGCACTAACACACCTGTGAGTCTATAAAGCATCTGGTGAGAGAAGAAATAAAAGTGCATAAGAGACAAATGTTTCAGACGGGAATAGCAGCATAGCAACAAAAGGTAAAAATACATTCTAACTTCAAACCAAAGAAACTCCCAAATAGGCTGTACAGCAGAAAATAGGCAATCCATCAAGACGGATCAAGAGGGCAGTCAGAGCTATTTCCAAAGGACTAAACTAGAACACACACACACACACACACACACACCTTAAGAAGTGATATTCTCCTACAGAGATTGTCAGAATTTTCTCATTTTATGCTTCATGTCTCTCCCTTTTCCACGTCTCTTTGTCGGCCTCACATTCAAATATGGATGACATTGGATGTACTGGTGCACAACTATGTATATTTTAACATATAAAAACGATATAACGGTGAAAAACAAGAGAGCACATGAGAAATGATGATTATCCCAATAAGTAAATATCCAAAAAAAACATTTCAGAGAGTTCAGATTTCAGGAAATCCACTAAAAATACCTCATAAAACATTCCTCAAACGAAACAAAATGCCACAATATACTAACATGGACCTATTACAATACTTTTTTATACTGTTAATGTTTGCAACTTTTACATTTTGATGCAAAAAAAACAACAACCATCTGCTTCCCTCTTTTCAAACTATGTACAAATATGCACCTCATGCTAAAGTTGAGCCTATATGAAAAAGCAGAATCTCAAATATGTCCATGTAAACGTGTAATTATGATGCGGTGAGTAGCTTGTGGATGCAGCTTCACATGCAGGTGTAGGAGTCAGGTTGTATCCTCGGACATGTTGAGGCTTGTTCTGAAAGTTGGCAGAGTGTAAGTGAGTGTTTAAAGAGACAGAGGAGTTAGTTCTGGATCGTGTGTTTCCAAGTGGCCTGAGCCGACTCTTTCCACAGTTCAGTGAACATCCAGAGTCCTTTTGTTTGAAGCGGCAGTAACACCTGCGGTTGCAAAAGTGACGTGCTGATGCAAATAAAAAAAAAGAAAGTTGTCCTGATATAATCTGAGGAAGCATTTGATGACAGAAGAGCATTTCAGAGACATTTATTCCAGTTCGTTAAAAATTAAAGCACTCCAATGCAACAGTCCTACAATGAACCCAAGACTTTAGAGACCAAACGGAGTGCGTATATTATACCAACAGATAGAAAGATCTTATAAAAGAGGCCGCAACTCACATATTAAGCTTCCTGATGAAGAGAGAAAAAGAAAAGAGTTTTTCCTTGAGCATAGTCAAGGTGACAAGTTGAACAGTTCAGCAGAAAAGAGCTCGTAAAACTATAGCTGTCAAATCTCATCACATCCAGGTAAAAAAAGGTAACACAAAGCACAGACTTGAAGTTCCTTATGTTGAAAAATGATCTTTTAGAAGCTAAACTCAACTCGAGCTGCCAGAGGATTCCCATGGAATTGAGATCCTTTCAAATCAAATCCAGTTTATTGTCATTTTGCTGTACATACACAGTAGTACAGGCAAGATGAGAGAGCGTTTCTTCAGGATTATTTAAGCAGCAAGTTTTGCGGAATAAACGTCTGGGATAGACAACACACTAAACGTTCAGGTTGAATTTTCTTTAAAGGATGGATGAGTCGACCTGATCTGCATGCAAATTACATGAACTATCTATATTAAAAATACAGATTTTAAATGAAACAAAGTGATTTCTACTCAAATCCTACCAAACTGACTACAGATCACAATGTTCATACAGAGACATTTAGCAACACACTGGGACCTGGCAACCCTACGATAGACATCACACTAGTGACATCTCATTCCCAAGATTGGATCTAATTCAGGCACTTTTGATGGACTGGTACCAGCTACATGAAGCTCAATCCATTTCCAGTCACTTGTTAGTTGGTTTTGGGTACTTCAGCCAACAGAAATGCCTTAAAAATGTCCTCTTGGCCGCACAAGTTACATGACAACAAGTTAATCCCAGAGTGCAGAAAACAGTGTGGCAGCAGCAGCCAGTAGTTCCCATATACAGAACAGTAAAAAAAAAAATGTATTTTTTATGTGACATTTTAATGTTCCTTCCAAAAATGCTGCTGTTGTGGTTCCAAAACTGCATTTAAGTCAGAGTATTTAGATTCCTGACATTGAGGAGAGGCTGTCTGGCCACAGGACTCCTCTCTCTGCTATAAATAGTTCACAAAATACTAAACAAACTATCACATGAAACAATCAGGATTTAGGTAATTCTCTTAATCAATTCTGCATGAATGTATTGCTTTAGTTATTCTGTATCTAAGTCTATGGCAGATTATATGCAGCACAGCTGAGAAAAATGAAATTTGCTTCTTAATATATTGAATATCTAAGAGGTATGAATCCAAAACTGTCCTCTTTTATGCCCTTTTTGATCAATTTATCCACACAAAACAACATCCCCAACCAGCACAGATCACACACTGCAGCTCATTTTACCAAACGCCCTCCTCATCTGTTTCCAAACCCCAGTCTCCACAGCAACCCAGTGAACAGAGGATGTCCGTCGGGGGGCTGGGGGGCATTTAGGCTGGTAGGAAAACAGCGGTGGGCGGCATCGCTGCCAGATCCGACCCGACAGTGACCTGAGTGCCAGCTGCTGTCAACATGCTCGGGGCAGAGCAAAAAGCTTCCAACAAGCCAGACGCCCACAACAACAACAAAAACAGGCTTCCTCACAGATGAGAGGGGCGTGTTGGAGGTAGAGGCAACTGTGAGGGACGACGTATGGGTTTGGGTCCGGTGGTGAGACGACAGAAAGACAGAAAAAGACACATAAATACACAGAGGAGGAGCTGGTGACACAGTTGAGTTATAAAAAAAATGCATGCAGGGCTGGTTCAAGATCAGTTTTCAGTTCTTTACTGTGTAACATGTTAAACAGCTGAAGTTATGTTTATCAAAGGGTATTAAATCCAACTTTTAATGTTTGAAAAGTCCTATTTTCTCCAAGCTATGGTCACATTTAATTTGGTCGATCTCGCACAGTTAGTACACAATAACTTTATAGCAATTATCTCAGCTCACTGTCATCATGCTGCATAACTGATAGACTAGTTTCCATTCACCTGGATGAAACTCACAGAAAAGCCACATTTCCGTCACTACTTCCACATCGTTTTGTGCTGTTTGCACCCCTGTGGTTTAATCGCACCACTGTTTAACTTCTAATATACAACTGACAGCATTTCAATCAGCATCTATTAGCGTTAACGGGTTTAGCTGTAAAATCAAACAGCACAGCACCACTGTGAGCACATTTCAGTTTGAAGCCAAATGAGAAAGGAGAGTCCAATAAGTCGGAGGATGTGATTTGGTGGATTCACAGCAAAAATGTTGAACTCAGAGGCACTAAACTAATAGAACTTGTAAAATTAACAGAAAAAGACAATTAAACCATTAATTGTAACTATTTGTATGACAAAATCAACTTAAACTTTACTCTCACCTTGTTGGTACTCAATTAATACTGAAGTTGTAACTGATCAGATTTATATAGCGCTTTTCTAGACACTCAAAGACGCTTTACACTGTCAGTTATTCGTTCACACACATTCATTCTGGTGGAGGTAGCTACGGTTGTAGCCACAGCTGCCCTGGGGCAGACTGACAGAGGCGTGGCTGCTATTCTGCGCCTATGGCCCCTCCGACCACCACCTCAAACAATCCATTCATTCACACCAGGCAAGGTGGGTGAAGTGTCTTACCCAAGGACACAACGACCATGACACAAGTTACAGGGAGGGATCAAACCGCCGGCCTTCCGACTCGCTCTGCCACCTGAGCCACAGCTGCCAAATGTGTGTAGGTTTTCCTTACCCTAATATTTCATTGGGATCAATCAATCAGTTATTTATTTATCTGTATTCGTCATGGAAATAAGCAGAGAGAGTCAAAAGACAGAGAGTGATTTGTGATTTTAATAAAAATGAAAATAGGAGGAATTTAACATTCTGGGAAATATATTAATGTCAGACCGTTTCTATTCCTCATCTCCTATCTGTGTTTCTATACTGAACAATCAAATAAATGCATGAAAAGAACGGGTCAGGTGAGCTGTTGAAAGGTGTATTTTTTCACAATTGGTGGAGCAAGGCTTCTATTTTTATTTTTAGTCACCAGATCACCGTTATGTTTGCATTGGACATACAGATATGAAACTGAGATTGATCTTCTGCTGGAATTTAGTCTTACAAAGAAAATCTCCTGAAATGTCAAGACTGTTTCTTTAACAACTCAGTTCCAGCAGCTTCTCCTTCTCTGCGCTTCTCTGCAACTTCACAAATGTGTTTGATTTCCTTGTATCTGCCTGGTAACACAGACGGAGTCACGACAGCATCGCCTGCATTCGTGAGGTTTTTTCCTGATTTGAGGTGAAAGTTCGATATCCTCAGTTTGTATTATTTTCAGGTTTTCACTTGTGCTATAACTCTGTATAAATCTACCAGATTTTTCTCCGGATATACAGGATATAAACGTGTCTATATGGTTGGATAACAATGGCAGAGGCTTCCTGTGCGTAACGTAACATCTCTCTGTGTAACTGTCTCTCTCCTGACTGCTGCCTGTATGTGTTTTGAAGCCTTTCAGTCCTCGTGAGAGTTTGCACATTCTGCCCGGCTACAGGAGGAAGTGCTTTGAGAAACTCTGGCCCAATCAGACGCCTCGGTTCCGGTCAGCTGGCCCGGGCTCACGGTCGCGGTCCAATCGCGCGGCGGGGTTGGCGGTCAGGTGACGGGCTCAGGCCGGGGCTCGCAGTGTTTTGAAGCAGATGAAAACAAAAGCTAATGAGGCTGTCAGTGGGCCCGGCCAGCTGCCTCGCTGAGAGCTGAAAGAAGCCACAGAGCTCGGCGACACAAAAACAGGATTTATTAGAACCGCCAAAACAAGAGTGTGTGTGTAGGTAGATGTGTGTGTATGTGTGTGTGATGGTATAAGGAGGAAAAAGGATTAAAATGAAGAAGAAATGATTCCATTAGCCAGCGTGGACAACAAGAATCACCTATTTATCCTCACACAGTCAAAAAAAAAGTCATTAAAACATGACACTGTTTACTAATCATGTTCTAACAAGCTGCATGTGGAAGTTTACAGGTTCCAACCCATTAACATGTCTGTCAACCAGGCTGGAGGTATTTCAACTTGGCACGATTACCTTAAATAAAAAGATCCACTCTGCTGCTGTTTACTGCTGTAAATCTACAGAGATACAGATCTTGGTTGATTGTTAGAAAACATTCGGCAACATTTCCAGAACCGCTGCCAGATTAAAAAAAAGTGGAAACACACTCAAGTGAGAATGGCAGGTTATTGTTGCTCACTCATGTCTGTTTTTACAAATGTATTGTACTCATATCTTTGCTGCTGAATTTATTCTCATGTAGTTTTTTCTAAACAATATCAAACCAAAAAAAACTACTCATGTGATTGTCAAGCAAATTTTAAGCAAATGTTTGAAATGTCACCAAAACAACAACAACAACAAAAAATGCAAATGAAGTGCATTTCCATTAATTGCTTAAACTAGGTTGCATACTGTGGTCAGGAGGTGACAGTACAGGCAGAGCTGCAATAAAAAGAGTAGAAGAAGCTGGAACTAAAACCAAGGCTGCATTTAAATATCCACCCTACATAGTGTGTTCCATGGTAATTATAGTATGTCAAATGTAATACGCAAAAAATAATGTCCTGCTTCATCCAATCAGATTTTGCAGTCTGTAAGCCAGTAGTCTTTTCTGGTCATTCTGATCCACAATGTCTACGCAGTCCTATCACATATATTGTCTCGTGCAAGTATAAGCAAGTTTAAACTGCTATAAGCGCAAAGATGGCAGCTTATTTCACATTACAGACGGCAACAGTCAAACCTTAAGGTGCAACATTATTAATTAGTTAATAATGATTTCAGGAGCAGCAAAAGTAAAAAGAAAAAAGTGTGCAATTTGGAATGGTGTCCAGTTGTTGGCGAGCTGCTACAAAACAAAAAAATGCCAAGAAGACAAAGAAACAAGCGATATTTTGGCAGTCTGCAAAGGTGGAAGTCAGATGAAGTTGGGGGAGTAAGGCAACAGTTCAAAGCCACATTTGGCTGCTGGTGCCACCTGATGCTGTGGACGGAAGCATCGTCCTGGAGCAGCAGCAGCCGGCTCCAAGCTTTCCTCTCCTTTTTTCTTTGATAGACTTTTTGGACAGTGATACAAGGCTTTATTGTGTGTAGTTACGCCCCAGTTATGCCCCTTGCTTCTGGGGGAGGTTGGGAACTTTTTTTAAATACCCCGGTATTTGGAAGAGATCAGAAAAGTCAGAAATAACATTAACCAAGCAAAATTTTGTATTTTGTTTTGGATGTTTTTGGATTTCACATGAACCTTTCCTCTTAAAAAATAAATGATAAAAACACAACAACAGCCTCAATGATCACACACACTTCTGTTCCAAAAGAAGCCAAGTTTGTAGTTGCAGCTTTGAACTTCTCCCTCAACAATCTGCTCTCCACGACTCCTTAAGCTCGTACCAGGACAAACAGCCCCCCCACCCAATGGCAGCTTTGTTTTTCCTCCCCAGATGGCCACCCATACAGTAACCAACCCCCTCCAGCACCACACACATCCACACAGGGTCCACCGTTTAAACCGCAGAGGCTCAGACAGGCCAACAACTGTCATTAAGAGCCTGGACCAGACGCCCGCAGTTAGCTGGCGTGTGTTTCCAGGGGGAGGGGTTTCAATAAGCCAACAGGAGGGCTGTGCCTTTTAGCTGGTCTACTTCTTATTCAGTCCCAGTATCGCAGCATGCAGCCAAAGTCACTGCAGAAAGGCTAAAAGAAATCCATTCTTCTCCAAACAAGATCTATAAAACATCTGTAATCTGCACGCTGAAGCTCCTCGTTCATCCTCCATCCATAGCATCCACACGGCCATTAATCTTCTTTACCATACCGTGGTGAATTCAATAATCCATGTTTAGCCCACTGTTTAAAGCATGAAGCATTTCACAGGCTGCACATAGACTGACGGGAATATCAAGTCAAAATTTCCAGTTTGAAGCAACTTTGAAACAGCAGGAACTGACTTTTGGATTACCTATATTATCTAAATCGATGCATGTCCATACAAAGCAGAGTAAATAACTGAGGAAATGATGAAGGCGGTGCGTCAAAAAGGCATGGAAAGATTAATGAGCAACCAACACGCTGAGGAATTTAATCTTCGTAGCTGGATAATAAATGAGCTAAACTACACAAAACCCATTTATTCATAGGAAACCGTAAGAAGAGAACCTCATGATACAGATGACAACCTCTAAACAGACAAAACTGTTGAAAGGCATGTTGTCTAATAAAAATGTGAGAAATTACATCATTATTTGAACTAGAAACTGTAAAGACAAAGAGAAGCATCTGAACTTCCCAACAGTCACTGAACTACTCTGTAGGAAAACTGAACCCGATCTAAGCTTCAAATCGTGGTATTTTAGAAAAAATTCTTTTAGTTGAAATGTGTCATTTACAAACTTGCTAATATATAAATGAGCCATTACAGACTCTGCTGCAATGAACAGTCACGCAACAAACATTCAGGGAGTTTTCAGCTGAACTGCAGGCTGTGTGTAGAGAGGGGACGAGTATGGAGACAACTTTAACATCCATCCATCCATTATCTATACACCGCTTAATCCTCACTAGGGTCACGGGGGGGCTGGAGTCTATCCCAGCTGACTCAGGGTGAAGGCAGGGGACACCCTGGACAGGTCACCAGTCTATCACAGGGCTACATTCAAACATGTAAGTGGTAAAATATCAACAGCATGGAGAGTCATTCTGCACAATATATATTTTCTGTCAGAGATTTGTCTGCATGCAAATGTGCACATGCTGCCACATTTCACAGCCAGGCAGCTGATACTGTGACGTAAAGACACTGCTCACATCAATTAAAGCTGCAGGACAACATGACTGAAATCAGTGTCACTATATTTAACATTTTTACTGGTATTGACACATGTTAGCAAACACAGCATAGAAAATCACATAAAATAATCCACTACACCAAAAGCTCCAATTTCTGAGTCTCAACTTGTAATAATTCATTCTACTCTAAGTCAAAAGCCATGTGGTTCTTTCTATGGTTGAATGGCATTATTCTCTGCAGGCAGGTGTCTGTAATGACCAAAGTCGTGGAAGCACCACAGTGGAGTTACTCAGTGGCTTTCAGCTGCAGGATTTAAAGCTAATATCACAGTTAAGTCTGTAAAGGTGGTAAAGTGTTGTGTATTTAACTGTACAGCAACAGGTCTAGAGGAAACACCAGGAAAGCTGCTAACTACACAAAGTAACGCAAAGCCAATCTAAAGGAAACCAGTTGTGTTTTTGTGAAACAGCATCCCTGGCAGCGGCCATTTTGGCTCCTAACAGAGAGTCTTTGAGTGTTATCAGGCAGGAGCAGGTCACAGATAACAGAATGAAGGAGCCGTTGTACAAGACGCTGGTTACTGCTGTGGAAAATCAATAAGGGAGGAGTCCTGGGAGGAGAGAGAGGCAGAGGGAGGCATGAGGCCATGAAGTCTCGTGTGACGGATGCTCTGACCTTGGAAACATGACTGACTGTGTTTGGACTCGTGACTCATGACCAAGAAAACTCAAGGACTCTTCAAAGAGAGAACTGCCATGGAAATAACCGCTTCTGCTGCGGTTTCCTGCGAAAAAACATCCTACAAATTGTACCGTTAAATTACAGCTAAAACATTTTCGACTTTGAGTGTGAATATGTCTTCACTGCAGCAGCTACAGAGTCTCACTGTAACTGGACTGCTGCTGTGTCCTCAGGTAGCCAGCTCCACTAGATCCTACTTTCTTACTTATATCTGGAAGACTACACACACTGAGAGCCATTTGGTTTCATCTACCTCCAGATAACAGCCACATTAAAAAGAAAAAACACACATCTTCAGGGGTTTTCTCTTGTTTCTAACACTGCACTACCAAGACGCCTGAATTAATGTTGGGTTGATTTAACCTGACACGACAACATTCTACGTAAATTGCAAAAATACAACTTCTTATTGTGATCCACTAAAATGAAAGTTTTAAAGGAAATGCTCTCCAGACATGCGGCCACTCCTCTGTTCTCTTTACCAAACGTCACAATTGACAACCACATCGACTTTCATGACGCATCCAAAGAAAATAGATAGAAGTGTCTGAATGAAAGAGAAGGACTATAATAGGTGCCATGATGTCAACTGCGGTTTGAGGCAAAGATGACTCGACCACATGAGCGTCTACGAACAGCATGTTGTTGACTGGCTGGTTTGATTAATGTCAAGTCACAATTTCATTCAGTCGTCTGAACTCAAAGCACTTTCTGGGTGTTTTCGTGTTACTTCAGTTTTTCTCACTGCGGGCTCATTTTTCACTGTAATATAAAGTCCTGCACCTCTATGGAAACAGTCCAACCATGACTAGTAGGACAGAGAAATGTCTAACAAAGTTATAATGCTACAGGATCCCCAGGGGGATGAATAAAGATCCATCCATCCATCCATCCAACATGTACAACATGTTTCCAAGTGCACAAAGGTGTTACCAATGATTTGAAAACAATACAACTCTACATATTACAGATATTTTACTACTTAAAGTTTTCATTTGCTTCCAAAAAGTCCCTGAATTTTTGTCACCTGACTTTTGGTCAGAGCTGAGTCACAAGCGGCTTCACGGTTGCATCGAGGAACGCAGAATTTTCTGATTTTTTTTTTTACAGAATCTGGTGCAAACTGATTCATTTTGGCGAATGTTTAAATGAGACATAAAATACAGTGACTTGGCAGAAATATCACAATTTTAAGCTGAGATTTGGTTAAGTTTACCAACAGAGCAGCACGTGACTGCTGAGCAGTTCAAGGTTGAAAAGTTGATGATTCTTTTTGTTTTACAATTTGAATCAATGACATTTTGTGTAATTTTGCCAATTTTTTTAAAAACATAGCATCCATTGACAAACCTTCTGCTGGGTTTTAGGGTTTAGAGGGTTGATTAAAAAGTTGCACAACAAAAAAATTATTTGGTGCCTGTTTTTTTTTGTTTTTTTTAAACTTGCTGAATGACCCATTTTTCTGACACTGACTGAAGTTTTCCTACAGTTTTAGCATCTGGATTTCAGTTTTGAGTTTTAGAGGTTGGGAATCATGAGCAGTTCTGAAAGCATGATTGATAAAACACACAGGAAATGTCAAGCAAACTGAAAGGAGAACGAGCAAGAACATCACTAACTTCAGACACCTCTTAAACACTCACCAGTGCTCATATGTAATAGATGTGGTTAACAAGCTGAACTTCTTACAAATACGGATCATTATGAGTATCTGAGCGTCAGCGTGACTGCAGTCGAGACAGAGCAGCGAACACAAAGAGATCTCTGTTCAGAACAAGATACATAATCAGACACTACAAATCACCTCCTCCATACATCCAACAGTCACATCTTCAGGAAGAGATCTACACAACTTCAGCTTCCAAATGACATTTCGATATTTAGCTGACGTGGCACAGAAGCTCACCAGACGCCACCAGGAGGAACACAACACAGCAAATAGAAGCAGGCACAGATCAGGTGGATGTTTAAAGGCCCCATTGTTCTTTGGAAAAGTCAAATTTGATTGAAAATGCCACATAAAATAGTTCATCATACGAATGACGCACTCAAAATGTGTGTTGTTAGTTTATTATAACAGTTATGATGTAAATTATTACTTTTAAGTGTGACTTTTCATTTGTAATTTCACCAAAAAAGAAAAAAATCTTTACAATAATAGTAAAAAATATATATTTACCATTTTTCAGTAAAGGATTTTTATAACTTTTCTGCTAAATCACAACAAATACCAGTAAAATGATGACTTTAAGCCAATTTAAATACACTAAAATAAATAAATAAATAAATAAATAAAAATAAATTTAAAAAGTGCTTTTTTTAACGTAAAGAAATTAATTACGGGTTGTAATTTTTAATTTTTTTGAAAATGTGAATGTTATTAACAGTTTTAGCCTTTAATCTTTACAGTTGACATGTAAATTGTAACTTTTTGGTTATTTTGCTGGATTTTATATGTATTTAAACAAAACAGGCAACATCTGTAAAATAACAGTACATCACTAAATTACATTTAAAAAAATACTTTTTTTTGCCTTAATTCAAAAATGCATCAACGATGTGTTTTAAAGATAGTTTTATTAAAAGCTTTATTAGTTGTGTTTTTCTAATTAAAAAAAAATAGGACAAAGGGAACTAGAAGAAGACAGAAACAAAGAGGAAGCAAAAGAGGAAAAATACAAGGAAGAGGAAGAAAACCAACAAAGAGCTGAGCATATTTAAATATAAACTTGAGGATTGGTTTTGGTACACTCATATGGAAAAGAGAACTTTGATTTTAAAATATTAAAAGCACATTTAGCTTCACAACCTGCTCACAACAGTCATGATGAAGATCTGTGTTGGAATATTAGTGAATATAAGAAATGGGGGCAGAAGATTGAAACAAAACAATGCAGACAAAATTTCTCATTTGGAAAATATTAACATTGTTCTCTGTAAATTAAATTGCAGCATAAAATTTGCCAAATTATAAGTCTCTGATTGCAGAAAAAGCACATTTCAAGTATAAATTTGATCAAAAGTCCCACACCGGACTTCAGGACACGACAGATTTCAATATTCAGTGCTACAGACACATTTTGGTTGACACAAAAAAATTATTATTAGCATCTTAACTCGGCACAACAGGCAGAAAGATACAGTCAATACTGGGAACAAGCCATCTGTTTGCACTGTCTGCATCCATCCACCCATCCCTCCACCAGGCACCACATCAACACATACTGTGCGTATTATATAACAACCTTTATGGGAGCCAGCAGACACGAAACCAAAACGATAAAAAGGGGTAATTTGTTAATTAAGATGGGTTTTTATAGAGACGAGTCAGTGGGACAAACACAGCTGATGCTCCCGTCTGGATTTTCATGTCGGCTCTGAGGCGTTTAGCTCAGTCTGAGAAACCAACAGAGTTTGACCGCCTGAAAGCCTCGACATGGACATCGTGATAGGAAGTCAAGACAGAACATGCTCTTTAAAATCTCCGAGGGTGTAAATCCTTTTCAAAATCCCACCGGATGATGTCAGAAATAAAACTCAAAGCAGAAGGCTGTGCTTCTTTTCCTTCTATTCTTTCTATTTGCATTTGATATGAAGAGAAACGAGCAGAAAGGTTGATATCAAATCATCCTTTTCAACATCAGAAAGTGACATCTTTGAATTCTGTTCGACCAACAGGAGAAAATCTAAACGATCTTCAGCTCACAATGATATGAAAAGAGAAAAGCAGCAAATCCTTCAGCCAACGTGTGACATGTTTTTGCGATTTTTAACACGACACTCGAGTGCAGGACAGGACATTTCTTTGTGAAGAAAATCCCACTTTGCACGAAAAAAAATGCGAAAGTGTCAATAAATCGCAAACTGGTGCTAAAATGGCTGCAAAGATGATCTCAAATCATCACAGTAATACAATCCTTTCAACGTGGGCTACAAACAATGATTATTCTGTTCATTACTTTAGTGGCTTCATCTAATAAAACATCAGAAAATGGTGAGAAATGTTGATCAGCCCAAGACGACCTCCTTCAACTTCATGAAAACAACACATGTATAGTTGAACTTGTTCATGAACACCACATAAAAGATGTGATTATTATAAAAGCCACTTTAAGCTTAAATTCTAGCTTCATTCAATGTGACTACAAACAGGTCAGAGTGGCCACCATGAAGTCCCAAGTTAGAACAAATGTATGGAGTTTACAGTAACACTTTACAGAATCTAAATTTAACTTCCCATCACTACACAATACAAATAGACCAAATCTGAACTTTTTTTTTATTTGTGGGAAAACTGAGGAGCAGCAAATTATTTATAAAATCTTTTTCCCTTTATCCTGATCAACCTGATCTAACCTTAATTCCCTCCTTTTCCTCTCGGCATGGTGCACCTCACGCTGAAGGATTACCGTCACCATGGTGTTGTCCATCAAACCCCCCATCCTCATCCTCCTCCCACAGAGTCATGTGACTGAGGAAGAGGAGGAGGAGGAAGATGCTCAGGAGCTCCTGACCTTCCTCCTCTTGAATCCATCCTTTATTTCAAAGCCTCTCCCTGCTCCGCTCAGTCCAGATTCTCTCTGCTGTGATGGACGCAGCCTGACCCCTGAATTCCACACTGAGGATGGGCTTCAAGGTACTTTTTCCATCTTTGTTCCATCAGAACTGGGCCTTCATGGCTGGTTGGGTCGACAGAGGAGGAAAAAGGAACCAGAAAGCTCTATTACTGTCCACAACACTCCTGTTTAACAGTGCGTCTCTGCAGCAGTGCAGGTTAAGGCTCCTACTTGCACCGTCATGATCTTTGTCTCTGCAGTCTGAGCTCTCACATCCTGCTGACTAATAAAGTATGAATCCAGAAAGAGCCGCTTCAAACATAAAATCCAGAGAATAAAGGTGGCGTTGCACCAGGGCAGGTGTAAAACTACAAGACGAAGACAATGTGATCATCAAGACGAGATGCTGAAGAGGTCACTGCATGAAAAATCAATCACTGTCCTCCCAACTTTATGTACAATAACTTTAGCATATTTAATGAAAAATGTCATTTACAGGCCATCAAAGTGCAACGTGGTGGGTTGAAACGTTTCATTAACAGTATTTAGTGCAGTATTTTGGAGTCCTCATGATGAATACATAGATGTAGATGCATTACATTTCCAGAAATAAAAAAAGAAGATTTGAGTTGTGGTAAAAACTGCACCAACTCCATTTCACATCCACACCAGGTGTCACCATCTGAAGGATAATTCTCATTTTGGTTCTCTAACTTATGTTGATGGGCTTCAACAGGAAAACGGCACCAGTTTAATGTCTATTACACAGAGTCATGAAAAACAAGCATGTTTTATCTGTTTTAATTTACATTTTGCTGCTGAAAACGTTAAAAATTGCATCTTAGGTAAACATTTAAGGGTCTTATCAGTATATGGGATACTTTTGCTGCCATCAGGCTGACACTATCGTTGCCTAGAGACTGCCACTGAGAGAATGAGGAAGAGTTTATTCCCCCAGGCCGTCCGTTTGCTCAACTCTGAGCTTTAAAACCGGACTGTGCAATTACACACAGGCACCTTTTACATGCACCTTATGTATCATAGGAGTGTTCTATTTGCTTTATTTATTTGATTATTTATGTGTATGCATATGTATATATACATAAAGTATATATACGTCTTTAACACTTATTTTTATTTATTTATTTTCTTATATTGAAGCTGGATGCTGGTACAAAACACATTTCACTGCACGTTGTACTGTGTATAAATGTGTATGTGACAAATAAAGCTTATCTCGAATCTTGAATGTGGTCAAAACAGGTTACAGCAAATATAAGATCTCATTTTTCCATCTTCTCATCTTCTGGCTGTGTTTCAAAACTATTTTAGAATATAGTTGAGATTCTGTTTACTCAAACAAAACGTTGACAATACAAACTCATGACAACGCCGGGTGGGTTAGTGATGAGTGGTGTTGCACAGCTTCATTAAATGTACTTATGCTATTGTACAAAAAAATCTGAGTCAGCTGGAAACTTTCAAAAACCTGAAGTTCTATATGTTAAGAGTTTATGATGAATGTAGTGCTAAAATAACCAGATCAGTGATTAATCACCAATAAATTAATTAAATACCTGAATATTAATGATTTAATCCACTCTCCAAACACGATCTCTCATAGTTTGTCCTGTTTTATATGATAAACTTGTTGAACTTTTGGATAATTACACCAACCGTCCAGTTCTCCATCTACCACTGATTAGTGGTAATTTCTAACATCGATTCTTCTAAGACAGCAGACAACTAATAGTTAAACAAAAACTGATTAAAAGGAGAATTCAGGTTTATTTCTAGCTGCTATATTTCACTGTATTTCGTCTACTGGGGCTCTAAGTGTGACACTAACTTTGCACTCCTCACCTCTGATGTAGAGATTCTGGGAAACAGCCTTTAGCAGTTCAACTATCATGAGCATTTTACATTTTGATAGTTGAATATCTTTGCATTTTTTAACTGCTGGCTGAACAAAATCAGCAACATCACATTGCTTTGAAATCCTGATTACATTCATGTCATTTTATTGGACATTTTACAGACTTAATGAGGACTTAATCTGTGTGAAATCAGACTGATACGAGGACAGTTAAACTGCCATTAGAGGTTCAATCTGTACCGGAGTTAAAGGTGTCCCTCTTGTTCTTGAGGCAACTGTGTGAAAACTGCTGCAATAAATGCCAGCAAATGTCATGTGTGACAGAAATGTGTCAGAATGCCTGCAAATATAAGACAAAAAAAAACTTGGATGTCTCGCTGCTGCCGTACGAAAGCATCCAGTGAGAATCAGCAGCATCAGTCCACACAGCGAGCATCAAAGAACATGACCCAGATACTGTCTGAGGCTCACTGCCTTATTTTTAGCTTAACCATAGCTAACAGGCAGAGTCGCTCGCCACTAACAGACTCATTAACAGCAGCACAAAGAATGTCACCTTTGTGCAAAAATAAAAAACAAACTTAATCTACTTCTGGCAGTTCGTCCTTAAGAGTTCAAATCAGGATGTAAATAACCACCACAGGCAGCTGGAACTGGATAATTTCCCCACTTCTAGACAGAAAAATGAAGAAATGACTTTGGGTTTGTTCATCAGTGTTGTTGAGCTGCAGCCCTGGAACACAAAGCAACACAACTTCTCCATCACGAACCAGATAAAGTTCCTGTTGCTGCTATCAGCTTCCACTTCTTCTGTTTGCAAAGGTCACAGCAGATAACGGTAGTTTTGAATGTAAAGAAAAAGTTCCTGGCTGTAGATTGGGCTCAGTTGTGCTGCTGCTGCTGTTGGTCGCTTCACTTCCTGTGCTGTGAAAGGTCACAGCAGACACGACTAACATTCCAGTTTGAATAGCCGGAAGGCCGGTGAGGCAGCTTTGCATGAGTCTATTCCTTCTGACAGCTTTGTAGTTCCTACGCTTTACAGAGACGCACTATAAATAACTGCACACGGAGCTGCTGTAAGTTGGGAAACAACAGAAATTTTAAAAAGGTGTGTAAATATACACATGTGATTACTCATATATTTTGTTTTCTGGTATATTTTTGAGTTCAAGCATTATTTCTGTTGACATCTTTGACTATAGATTCATTAAGACATAGCAGTCGACATGCCAGCTACACTAAATAACCCCGAGTCGCTCAGGAAGTTGCTGTTTTCAAGATGGAAAATGAAAGATGCAGAAATCAGGAATCATCACATTTAAAGTTTAGTATTTCATTTATCAAACTAAAGTTCTAGTCCTTCACTGGTTTCGGTCCATTAAATGTGACAGTTTACTGCTTTTCTCTGTTTTATATCACAAGAAATTTAACATCTGGTGGTTTAGTATAATTATTAGTCACAGACCAACAGAGGACCACAATGGGCCATGAAGACCTAAGATGATTCAACAATTTCCCTGAGGTTCTACCAAAGGGATCAATAAAGTTCTATCTATCTATCTATCTATCTATCTATCTATCTATCTATCCATCTATCCATCTATCCATCCATCCATCCATCCATCTGTCTATGAATGCTATTTTTTCCAGTGTTTGTCTTCTTGTGATCAACCACACACATGGATAGTAATTTAACCCTCTGAACTTGCGGGCTGGTTTAAAAGGCATGTTATGTTCAAAAAAAACTCCCAAATTGCATCATTTATTATAGAAAGAAACTGTAAAAATAGAAAAAAAATAATGTGGGATTTTAAACTTCCCAACACTCCTTTAACTTCTCATGTGTGACTTCAGGTTTTGTTAGGAAAACTAGCCAAAGTTAACTCATAAAATGGTGATATTTCACTCTAGATTGCCAAAAATTAGCCATTCGTACAAACCAGTATCAGTTTAAAAAAAAAATAAAAAAATTCTGTGCTCCACAGTGCAACTGAAAAGCCATGAGTTACTCAGCTGTGACCAAGAGCCACATGGCAAAAATTCCAGCTGAACTGCAGGCTGTGTTTAAGCACAGCAAATGGTAGATAACATAGAACCTAAATGTATGTAGTAAAATATCTAGAATATTTAGAGTTCCAGTTTTTCTTCAAGTATTGGAAACACGTCTGAACAGCTGTTGGACATCTTGATTCACCGCTTTTTCAACTTTTGTAAAACAATCAAAGACATTATTTTTTAAAATGATTTCTCGCATTATAACTGTCACACTGCACAGAGAACATTTTTTAATTCTCTCTACTTCTAGTCATGGTTGTGCTGTTTCCATAGAGGTGCACGACTTTATGTTGCAGTGAAAAATGAGGCCACATTAAATGAAAATGATCAGAGACTGTTTGGGGTTTAGCTGTAAGGTGGCTCGGTGGTTAGCATCATTGCCTCGCAGCAAGAAGGTCACCAGTTCGCATCCCGGTGAGGACACCTGGGATCCTTCTGCATGGAGTTTGCATGTTCTTCCTCCCACAAGTCCAAAAACATGTTGAGGTTAATTGGTGATTCTAAATTGTCTGTAGGTGTGAATGTGAGTGTGCTTGGTTGTCTGTCTCTAAGTGTAGCCCTGTGATAGACTGGTGACCTGTCCAGGGTGTCCCCTGCCTTCACCCTAAGTCAGCTGGGATAGACTCCAGCTCCCCAAGACCCTAGTGAGGATTAAACAGATAATGGATGGATGTTTGGGGTTCAGAGAGTTCCACCAAGTATGATCATTTTTTCTATTCATCAATAAAACAAGCAAGAAGTAATTTGTCATTGCTTGTTTACCGGTCGTACTATTAATAATCATTCAGTATTTAATACAAGGTTCAGTGTTGTCATGAGAAAAACAGGTTTGTGGACAGTTAATCTGCATATCAGTGAAATTCTGAAACCTCAGGTTGTGTATTTCTAGCTGCATATGTGGATCCACAAGAGGATAAAAGACCCTCACAGAATACTCAGACATGCATCTGACAGCTCTGCCATGCGCTCAGTGAAACGCTGTGGAGCATTTCCACTCAGGGACTCGCAGTGACGCTGCTCTGGCCAGCTGATGACAGACTGCTACTGCTGCTGCTGCTGCTGCTGGAGAGCCACACCCAGCTTCACTTTGTCAGCAGCACAGAAAAACAAGCATCTTTCCTGTTATCAAGTCAGGATGGAGACATGCAGAGGAAGTGAAAGTGCATTAAACCGCTGATTCTTAATCTGTATCTGTTCCATCTCTACACATATGCAATTGTAAATCTCACTTATTCTCCTTTCCAGCTCTTTAAACGTGATGCTTTACTGCTTTTAATCACAGACCTTTGATGTTGCACTTGCAACAACTTTAGCTCGAGATGCATTTTATATTAATTCGAAATGCAAATAATCATTAGCTGCATCCGCTTCAATTTAAATGTTTCCTGCTTGCAGCTGATAAAAACAGCCGCTGCCTGACAGTTAATCAGATATAAAAGGTGTCATCATACCTACTCTTACTTCTCTTCACTGCTGTGACGTGTTGTGTATGAGCAGCATTCATCCTGGTAGTAGATAAATCATCAATACCAGTTAGAATATGGAATGAGTCAGAACATACAGACTTTAGACAGCAGCATCCTGTCGTCTTCTGATCTGTGAGCTAAACTGCACTACTGTTGGCTTAACAGGGGCTTTCTTAGTGAACCTTCAGTTTCTGTAGTAAACCACAGAAAAGCTCCAGAGAAACTGTCACAAACCACCTAAATGGCAGGTTAGCAAGCACCGATGACAGAACAGTGAACCTGAGTGAGACGCTGAGTTTCCCGAATCGAACTAAAATACACTAAGAGCATATAAGCAGCACATGACTGCATTAAGTCAGAAAACACCTTCTCAACAATTAGCAATTCATCATTTCAGTTATTTTTCAAGTAGAACTTTTCTGTAGTTCCAGGTAGTGCTGCTGCTAATGATTACTTTCATTCACAATCAACCTGTTGAGTATTTCGTCAATTAATCAATTAGTTGTTTGGGCTTTAAAATACAAGAAAATGGTGGATAATGTCAATGAGTGTTCCCACAAGCCCAAGATCACGTCCTAGAATTTCTTGTTTTGTCCTCAACCCCAAGATATTCAGTTTACTGTCATAGAGGTGGAGGGAAATGGGTAAAAAATAACACTACGGAAGCCAGAAACACAGAATTCTGTTATTCTCTTTCTTTACTCAAACTGATTAATCAACTATCAGAATAGTTGACAAATAATTTTAAAGTCTGTCAACTGTTGCAACTCCAGGTTCACAAATGATTTTCTGTTTAATATCATTGTAATTTCAATACTCTGACTGTCTGTTAGCTTCGCTGAAACCTTGGATTCTTTAAAAGAGCTAAAGCTGATATTATTGTGTGCGCATTTAGAGAAAATAATGGAATTGGTAGCAACCTCCACACAAATTGTAATCACCTAAACACCGTTATTGTGCGCGCTGCTTTTCAAATCCTTTATTACATCAAGATTTCCTCAATGCCTCACATTGTCATTTTCCAAACCGCTGAGACATTTCATGTGGATTCAGAGCAGAGCGACAGGAACAGGCCTGTGGTTTTCTAATCTGACCATCACAGCAAAGCCACCGACTTCTCCTCGCTGCACTGATGACTTCCGCCGTTTCACTGCCTACTCGCAAACATCCACCCGCCTGCTGCCGACACCCAAAACAGACAACAAACTCCATCTCTGCTACATTTTTTTCGGGGGGTAATTTTAGGGAATTAAACCAAAAAAAAAACTGAGCTTGATTTGTTATCTCATCGGAGACATTTTATAAACTTGAAAGCAGCTCGTCTCAGAGAGCCTGAAACAATTAGAGCTGCGGTTTCAAGGGAAGAAGCTCAGTGGCTCTTTAAAACTCAGCAAGTCATAAACGGGTTAAACCATTTCCTCAGAGAGGGGGGATTCCCAGTCCCACATGCTGAGTGTGGTCTTACCCCAGAGTTTTAAAAATTCTTTCTGCTTCTTTCTTCAGCTCAGATTTAATTTTTTTCCTTTAACCTCCCACCGTTTAACACTGAGGCCTCTGACATCTTTTTGCTCCTGGTTGCCAGTAATTATGTTTATGTTCATTTAGCTTATCTATACATGCATGAGGTCTGTTTTGCTGCTTTTTCCTGGCATGTTGATTTCAGATTTTGAATTTGTGCAGCCAGAAATGGAACATTAAAACTTTAAAACAAGAAGAAGTCGAGGTCAGAAGACAGTATTTAAAAGAAACTCTGTCATTTATCCACTCTGTAGACAACACATTTACAAATTAACTCAGTTTCATTTGGAAAAAAAAACCCTTTAACGATATATATGCATTACAAATCTAAACTTGACCTCTGTTTACAAACACCAGCTTGATTAAACAATCCAATATGTGGATGATGCATTTACTTCCTTCGGCATTTTTTTTTTTTTTTTAGCAACTAAACAAAACATTTTTGACAAGTCTTCTCTATTTCCTCTTTTTTTTCTCTCCCTCTACATCTTCCAACCCTCTAACCTCCTTCTTCTATTTGATTTTTTCTATCCCAACAGCTGTTGTCGGGGCACACAGCTGCAACACGGCTCGGTCCGTCACACTCTGCAGCGATTCGCCGGCCTGGGAAGCCCAACCAATCGCCAAGTGCTGAGGATCAAGTGCACATGTGCAGACCCAAACACACACACACACACACACACACACACACACACAGACACGTTTTTGGGTCAGACGTTTGTGAGGCAGACGAGGGAAAAGAAAAGGTTCATCTTCGCTCAGACCCGCACGGCACACGTGGTTATGATTCACTGGATCCTGAGGAACTAAACTCAAAATGTCAAGGTTAATTTGTGTTCCAGTGCATCTGAGCATTTCCACAACCACTTGTCTCCCCCCCCTCCCTTCGCTGCTTTAATGAAACGTTTACAGCCGCCATGCCCCCTAAAGACACACAAAAAAAAAAATCACATAAATAAAAACAAACAAAGCAAATCAAAATGTGATTTCGGTGCTATTGTTTTCCCCCAGCACAAAAAAAAAAAAAGACCAAACGCACCCACTGTGTTTAATTATGAGGAGACATTTGGTTGTGGTGTAACAGAGGATTCACAGAGGCTCGCCTCGGGGCCGGCCTCATTGTCCAGGACTTTAAAATCTAATTCAAAGTGACACCCGTCTCAGCAGCGGAATCGCTCGATGCTGCTGGTCACTTGTGTAATCCTCAGAGGCAAAGATACAGTAGAGCTCCAGAGCGCTCTGTGGACGCTCCTGCCAAACTCCACCGGTTCATAAGTCAACAGATTCCTGCTCAGACTCATCAAGAGGAGCAACTCTGATACATCATATGCAAGAAAGAATACTTCAAGTAAGTAACACCGCCAGTCGCCCAAAATGGCTCTTCACATACACGTTATCATTCCTTAAGGACGCCACACTGTATGTCTCTGTGTTGTGTTTACCGTCAGCCTCAGCCCATGAACTGCACAGTAATTTCTACTCTACATCACACAAGCTCTAAATACACATCTACATATCATGTGCTTTTAGTGTGCAAGGATCCACGTGGACACAAGCAGACCAGAATCATCCACAACACAGCTCCCTTTAGTCTCTATTAGGCCTTTAAGAAGGACTACAACATGTATTTTAAAGCCAAGCACCTTCTGCACACACAAGAGAAATAAGAATATAACTCAATCATGTCAAAACCCTTGGAGCACAACATGTCAGAATCCAGCAGAGTATCAACAGTCACACTCTGCGGCTCATGTGACCTTTTTAGAATCATCATTTAAAGCTGCAGAAAGCCTGAGAATGGAGTTTTGCTGCTGCTATCTGCTTCAGCAGCATCGACTTGTCTCCAGCTCCGTATGGTCGTTATGAAGCGACTGAATCACCTTCTGGCTCTGCAACACCAAAGCTGCCCCCAGTGCCACCGGCCAGGAGCTGCATTTACCGTATTAGTGCAGCTGACAGAAAACATCCAAGTGGTAAGCACAAGCGTTCAAAATTCAAGTTAGGGCATCAAACCTTCAGAATTCCAAACAGTTTCTTGACATTTTTTTTGCTCCCGTCGCATTTTTACTCACTGTGGAAACAACACAAACATGACGAGAAGTAAAGACACCTGAAAACCGCCCCCTGTGCTGTATGACCGAGTTATGACATGAGAAATCACAACACAAAGCTTTACGAAACTACTCTGCACATCAGCTCTAGAAAGATGTTTCACCGTGTTGAATCTATCGTCCAACAACTTGCACCACCGTACACCGTTCACGCCATGTTTTCTGATCTTCTGTCTGTTGGTCACAGCTCAGTCGGTCATGATGTCTCTGTTGAGTTGCACAGAATTTTTGTCTTTTACAGAATCTGGTGTTTGTTTTAACTGTAAATGAGACATGTTGAGTAAAGTGACCCTCAGCCTATATTTGGCTATTGATCACACATGATTACATCAAGCCTAAAAATCTGATAATCATTCTGTTTTTGCGGCTTCCTGCTCAGATAAATGGGGGAATTTTAGACAACACACCTTTCAAACCTGCTTATTCGGTAAACCTTACATAGCTACACATCACACAACCAGTCCCTGGTGCTGGAAAACCTAATCAGTACGCGATCAGCATGTTGAATCACCCAACAAAACCTCCCTCAAGAGGTGTTGTTGTTCAATGAAAGTCACTTGGGTTTGTTCTAGAAGGGCTTGAGTTTGGCTGCTTCCATCGGTACAACGCAGCAGGGAAGGGAAAAAAAAAGAAGCACGTGGGACGACTTTCCAACCACAAGCAAATAAGAGTCAATCACAGTTGGACACAGCTTTGACTTGCAGTTTCGGCTGCACAATGGTGTGAATGGATACGTGAACGCAGGGACGATCACCTGCTTTCTGTCTCACATGATATAAACCATTCAGAAACGCTCATAGATGCAGTAGCTTTGGTAGAAACCCTGCACAACGCCTCACGGAGGAGTGATGTCTGTGGCTGCTTTTCAAATTAAAACAGCTCAACAGAAGCTCCGGCAGCTCTGACCCAGTCTTCCTCCTCTTCTTCCCTCTGCTCTCATTTCTACCAAGCAACAGCGGGATGATGTCGCTCGCTTGCTCATCCCTGTTGGAGGTGAAAATCTGGGCTGCAGGAGCACCAGGTCTCCATCAAATCAGGCCTTTTCCACTATCTGTATGTGTGTGTGTGTGTGTGTGTGTGTGTGTGTGTGTGTGTGTGTGTGTGTGTGGGATGAACAGGCCTATCCCCATTAATGCAGCACACAGTCACTCCAGTGAAAGGCCTGCTGGGCAATGGTGTGCACAAATGCGCAATGAAACACCGCCCACCTAATGGCGCACAAGTCGGTCAGCGTGGTAGAGTCTGTCATTGCACGGATTGAGGTTCAGCATGAACTGTGAAACGAAGATTTTTTTTTTTCTACTAGGGTGTGGATGAGAGAAGGATGAGAGGAGGAGGAGGAGGAAGAGGAGGAGGGATCTCTTTAAGGGAGCAAAAAATAGGTGGGATGATGTAAAGAAAAAAAAAATTGAATGGATGGGATGTGAAGAGGCTATCAGAGAGATAATCCAGTCCAGACTGCACCGGTCCCAAGTGAAGCAGGGGAGGGGACACGTTAGAATAAACCTGAGACCGTGACAGAGGAGGAAAAAGAAATACACAAATGCGTGTTTATGCTCCAGTTTCCTCCAGTTTGTTCCCGACTGGAGCTCAAAACACGCACAGAGACGCACAGATCGAGGCTCAAACCAACCTTGTAGACTTGTCCATAGGTGCCATTTCCGACCACTTCCACCAACTCGAAAATCCCGGCAGGATCCTGGATGCAAAAAAAAAGCAATAATAAAAAAGAAAATTAAAACAAACAAGAAGAAAAAAAAAAGGCTGGATCAGGTTAATTGATTCCCTGTAATAATTACAATCAGGTTCGCTCGATGTAGGAGCCGGCTGCGCCCGGCTGGCCCTCTCATGCCAGCGGATATTAGACAAAGAAAAGCCACCGCAGGGCTGTGTCAACAACAGCTCTGCGCCCTGGATGATTTTATTTCTCATCATTACCAAATAAACTGGAGTGTGCAGATGTCAGTGTGGCGCACACTCACCCTGAGGGATGCCAGGTCTATATCCACCAGACTTTTGGCCGGAGAGTCGTTCGCCATTTTCGCAGAAAACGGTGCTAAATCGGCGGAATAACGGCGTTTTTTTTAGTCTCCTTCACACGGACTGCGTGTGTCTCATCCTCGGCTGGTTTGATTTTTAATCCCGCTGCTGATATTTTCTATCCAAGGCGCGTTTTTCCCTCTTTGTATTCCCAGACAGGCGCTCCGCCGCTGCTACATACCGACCGACTGCCACAGCTCCGCCGCGCTGCCTCCACCTCCCTCCCTCTCTCTCTCTCTCCCTGTTGGTGTTAATGTCTCTCTGCCTGGATTCTCCGCCCTCTCTCCCTCCCGGTCTCTCCATATGTCTCTCTTTCCCTCTCTCTCTTCATTCTCCGCCCCTTCTCAGGCTCACACAGGGGCAGCACCAGACTTTTTGGGGCCCTGAGCAGCGTTTTCCCCCTCAGACCCACTAAAGGGAACCATTCTGGCCAGTTCATGCTTTATGCATCCAAGTGTCTGCGAGAGTAAGCATAACTTCATCATCCACCAGGTCAGAAAGGGTCCACTGAGGCTTTTCTGCAGAAATGTGCATGCAGCCCCAAATTTATGACCACCAGAACCAGAACTGACCACACTGCAAGAACCAGACCGTACGTGTGCCAGAAAAACAAATGACGCTTAAAACAACCCAACAGCCCAAAACCATCCATCCATCCATCATCTATACACCGCTTAATCCTCACTAGGGAAGCTGGAGTCTATCCCAGCTGACTCAGGGTGAAGGCAGGGGACACCCTGGACAGGTCACCAGTCTATCACAGGGCTACACTTAGAGACAGACAACCAAGCACACTCACATTCACACCTACGGACAATTTAGAATCACCAATTAACCTCAACATGTTTTTGGACTGTGTGGGAGGAAGCCGGAGAACCCAAAGAGAACCCACACTGCAAAGAACATGCAAACTCCACGCAGAAAGATTCCAGGTGTCCTCACCGGGACGTGAACCGGCGACCTTCTTGCTGTGAGGCAACAGTGCTACCAACTGCACCACCTTGCAGCTCAAAACCACACAGACATTATTGTGCTTGTGTCAGGAAAACAAATGTTCCTAAAACAAATGTTAGTATTGAGGAGCGTCTGTAGGAGGAGATTGTCTGTCTTCCACATCCTTATTATTATAGCAGCCGATGACGAGAGCCAAGAGTGATCTGTGGTCTGTGAACAGTCTCCAGCTCAAATGCTGAAGTCGAACAAGCTGATATTTTACAGGTGAACTAGGAATGGCCTCTCCTTGGAATGATTAGATTTTGGGGTCAATCGGTGTAAAAATAGTTCCACTAGAGGTTAAAGATCACTTTTCCAAAAATGCAGAACACCTTCAAAAGGTAGATTTATGGGATGTGGTGCAGATAAGCAGCCACGTTGGGGCTTTCCGTTGGTGATGTAGCATTTTACCTAGCTGATATTTTCAAGATCAAACTCAAGGTAAAAAAAAAAAATGCAACATTGCCTTTATATTTTAAATAACATATAATGTATATGTGGATTGTTTCCATGTCACCTTGGACAACCAGCCAACCATGATTGGCGAAAGACACCACCTATTCTGTGATAGGTTGGATGGAATAATGGTGTACTGGGGCTCAGTGCAATCAGGGGCAACTACGTCCCTCTACTGAGGGTCCTGTAGTATTTTATTAATAAAAGAGTTCTAATTGCAGTAGTCACTGCTGGGCATGGGAAGTGGGAGGTTCTAAAGTCTCCAGATATCCTGTGCTACATGCACTATACTCGACACATCTCAGGAATAATCACTGACAGCGGTTATATTCTCTAAACATGCAAAATCACAGCCTTTCAGTAGCTAAAACAGGGAAGATACTTAAAAAGAAAGGATTGCAACAGAAAGCCATGTGGGCCAGAGAGAAAGAGAACATAGACCAGAGAACAGAAAAGAAAACACAGGAAAAGATGTGAAAATGCAAAAATACAGAATGTCAGTATAAATAAATCCATACAACAAACATCAAATAATACAAATACAATCTGAAAAGTCCCAAAAATGCTATAATACATAAAAAGAAAGAAACAAATATGGATATGAGGAATGATAGCAAAAAAGAAAATAGAAAGGTAAAACTGATAAAAGCAAGTTTAAATTAGTGAAAAAAGTAAAAGAAACCAAAAGAGAGCATTTTGTAAAAACAGGCTTGAGGGAATTATTTGACAGTCTGCAGTTTTATCTGCTCAGGTAAGCTGAGGTGTCCTACTCGGTCACCTTCAGATTTAGGCCTCAACTATGGAACAGTCAGAGAGGCTGCAAACGAGGACAGCATCTCTGATATACAGTTTGGGTTCAGATGCTGATGAGGTTTAAATGCGATCAATGAAAGCTTAAAATCTGTTCTGAAATGCATAGAGGAAAGTCATGTTTGAGGTGATGTCATCTATTTAGAACCAGTGAGGAGCTAAACTGCTGCTTTCTGAACTAGTTGGAGACGACACAATGGTTGAGATCAGGGAGGAGGTTACAGTAGTAAAGCTGTGAGAAAACTAGGGCTTAGATTACTTTTTATGTATGAATAAAACTGAATGCAAGTCCATGAACCACTTTTAAAGTCTGCAACAGTCCATGTATGTCTGTACAGAAAGCATGAATTGGCCCTTAGTCAACCCATCTTCAGTCTATCAGATGATACCGCTTTCTAACAACAGACTGTTATCCTGTTATAACCTGAGAATTAATAGCTTGTATCCCTACAAACATATATTCAATCTTTGCTGCAGCGGCACAGTTAATGGAATCAGTAATAGCAGGTAGCAGTGACAATCTCGAGCACTCAGACAGCTAGTGGCTAGAACCTGTTACAGAAAGATGGGCTTAAAGATGCAGCTGGTGGTGCAGGGAAGCTGCCAATCAAAGTAGGGGCTGGCTGATGACGCAAAGTGTGTTAAGATACAACAGATTTATTGAAGACGTCTGCAGGTGATGATGAGGACAGCGGTGAAGAAGCAGAAAATGAGGGAGGAGTGAGCTGAGAGCAGCTGCTGAAACACTACTGAAAACTGAGTCCTGCTGCTGGTTTGACCATTTTTAAACTTTGACAGTCAGACTCAGGGCACAAACGTTTAGAGAAGTTTTGTTTCTCTGGAGTGTTTAAAAAATGGTCATCAACTTTAAAAATGAACATGGAAATGCGACCATTTTTCTCATCAAGTATTTTTCACGTTACATCCAACAAGGCATTTGTTACTCAGCCCAGCAATAAAAATGACCAACAGTCAGGTGGACACGTCTCCAGACAGACAAGGGAAGGAAAAGATGGAGGAGGAGGGAGCAGAAACCAGCACAGATTCAATTAGAGGAGCTCTGCTGAATGTTACCGTGTGACTGTGAAGTAAATTAGAGTGCAATACTTCATCCATATGATCAGGCTCATTCAGGTTATTTATTGATGCCGTACAATAAACAGACTAAATGACAAGCATGCGGCAAAAGTTTCAATTCAATTTTAATTCAAATAACTTTATTTATCCCCTAGAGGCAATTCAAAAGCTCACTAAGCATTTAATATAAAGACATAAAAACAACAATAAATCATAAGTATCATATCCATCCATCCATCATCTATACACCGCTTAATCCTCACTAGGGTCACTGGAGTCTATCCCAGCTGACTTAGGGTGAAGGCAGGAGACACCCTGGACAGGTCACCAGTCTATCACAGGGCTACACTTAGAGACAGACAACCAAGCACACTCACGTTCACACCTATGGACAATTTAGAATCACCAATTAACCCCAACATGTTGTTGGACTGTGTGGGAGGAAGCCAGAGAACCCAGAGAGAACCCATGCTGCACGGGGAGAACATGCAAACTCTACACAGAAAGATCCCGGGTGTCCTCACCAGGATGGGAACCAGGGATCTTCTAGCTGCAAGGTGATGGTGCTAACCACCTAGCCACCTTGCAGCCCTCACTCAGTTTTGAATTGTGCTTATTGAACACACAAACATCAGGAGGAAAACCTTCGAAAGTTAGTTTCACAGTTTTACATTTTATCCAACCACAAACAATACAAATTAACAGAGTGTGAACTTTTAAAAAAATTAAGGATTCATCAATCGACAAATGTACTAGATCTAGTTTGGTGTATCAAACTGACAGCAAATTCAAGCAGTTTTGCTCCAGAATGTTGAACTGTGCATAATTTGTGGTTGCAGTCAGTCACTGTTGGCAGCTGCTTGAACTGAAAGGAAAATAAACCTAACTGATCATCTTTTTCCATTTTAATGTGAATTCACCTTAAGCTGTAGGTCCATCCAGGGTCCACAACATTATTTGTTCTTAGCCTTCACCACCATGTAGTCAGTTGTTGACTGTAGCTGTCCACCAAAGCATTTTGTTGTGATTCCATGTTCTCAGTGTGAGAACCATGTATTAACATCTACGCTGAAAACACCAGCACCAGTGACCAGCTGTTGAGTGTTCGGTCTGTGTTGAGAGTTGAAAAATGTCAAATTTGGGGTAAAAAAAATAGCCAACAACAAATATCAACCACCATATTCTACTACTCTACTCTAGAAGAGCAACTGAACAGCAATGAAGGAGAAGATGATGCTGCTGGTCTCTTAGTATGCAGGTGACATCTGCAGACCACAATTATATTCACATGAAAAAGAACGTTTGGAGGAACATTTCATTTGCAATAGACTGTATATGAAAGACAGATGTGGCCTCCGAGTTCTAAATTGAAGCCACTACAGGATATGTAAACCTGCATATTTTCCCCTATCCAGCAGGTGGCGACTCCTCCGGCTACAAAAAGAAGTCCAACTATATAGAAGCCTTTTAGAAAATTACCCAACTTGTCCCTTGATTTGTTACCTCAGTGAACATTTTCTTCATGACTTTATGGTCTCAATTGCTACTTAAAAGTCTACTTAAATACAGCATGATGTTCATTTTGTAAATTAGAAACTCATTTGCAGTAAAATAGATGACAAAACACAGTGTATTTGTATGCCTGTAGGGCAACAGCAAAACTTCAAACTTGAGGCCTCAGAATGGTTCACAAAGCAATGGGCTATAACTATGCCCATCTTTTACAGACAATCTGTAGTGCTTGAAAAACATTGCTTTCACAGATATTCTCAGTCCCAGCTGGACATTTTAGCTGGGGAAAAAAAAAGAATGTTTTGGCAGACACACCTCTTAATGAACATGGGCGTTGTTTGCACTCTGAGGAATGGTGGATACAGTCAACAATGCAGAGCTGTTCCAGGTAGCCGTCTACTTGCTATTCAGGAATGTGTGGGCACATCCAGGCCAGAAAACAGGGCATGCGCTGAGCCTGAAACGAGCAAACAGGGGCTCCGATTTCAACTTATTTATTAGACAAAAATGTGATGCTTTCAGCACCATTGGTCTTCATCAGATCCCTGAATACCAGCCCGTGTTTAGGATCCTACACATGTAAAAACATCAAAACCAAGAGGGGTCGGTCGGATAAAGGTTGGCTCAGAAAGACACAGTGTCTGAATGGGCTTCAACAGTCACCTGTAAAGTAGATTTATAACTGCTTTCTCATCTCAAAATAGAGACCACACAAACTATGATTGGTCAGCTTGAGCAGTGTCAGTGTCATCCTTTATGATCCTGGTTACAGTTTCTGATGACAAAGACTACACGTTGACATACATACTAGTAAATACAAGTACTGCAACATGTACATCAAGTTGAAGCACTGAAAGTCCTGGTTGTGCAGTAAACTGTAACTGATTCATTATATAAGGCTTTATTAGATTGTCAATACTGATGCATCAGTCACTGTTGCAGCTGGTGGCGGTGGAGTGGAGCTGCTCCGAGGGGTTGAAGGTAATTCTGCGAGGTGAAAAACAAAGTTGTTCTACACAAATCTGCAATTATTATTAAGATTTCTCTCACGTCTTGTGTCTTCGGGGTGAAATATTGGATAATTCATACAGCAACTGAAATGAAACCGTGGTTTTAAGGCAAACTGTCTCATCTGAAGCATAAAATGAGTCCAATCTGTATCTCAAATGTAGCCACTAACAGCAGTTGTCAGACAGATCTAGCGGAGCGAACGTGTAAATATGTGTGCAGCAGCTTCTCACTTTTCTCGGGTTAATTTAACGTTTTACTGTATTTACATTCCCCTGTTCTTCTCCACGTCTTTGTTTGAGTGTCTCTATCAGAGATGGATACAGGGCAATTAGAGCATGTGAAATGGAAACAGTGATAAATATTTCAGGGCTGCCGTCACTGCTGTCTAGAAAGGCTGCATTATATCCTGCTGCTATCGCTCTTACAGTACCTGTCAGCTGCCCCCCTGCCTGATTTTACACTCGTAAAAAAACATCATGTGACGGTGTCATCCTCGTTTACGAGTCGAGCTGGAGAGGAAGCTGTTGACTGGTGTGATTTTAAGTTTCTACTGTTTATGTCATCCAGCAGTACAAACACAAGAGTCCAGGCCGGATGACTGATGCTGTTTGAGGTAAAGCTCGCCCGGTTTTCAATATCCGTGATTTGAATCTAAATATTTTTCAAGCGCTATGAATGGCTATATTGATCTGCTGGCCGGTCACTTCACCACATTCAATCAAACTATTGAATGGATTACCATTAAATTCGCCACAAACGTCCATTTTCCTCTTGGGCTAAATACAATTTAACCTGGTGATTCCTGACATTTTCCACTTCCATAATCAAGTTGAGTGTGCTTGGTTGTCTGTCTCTAAGTGTAGCCCAGCAATAGACTGGCGACCTGTCCAGGGTGTCCCCTGCCTTCACCCTGAGTCAGCTGGGATAGGCTCCAGCACCCCACGACCCTAGTGAGGATTAAGCGGTGTATAGATAATGGATGGATAGATAATCAAGTTGTTCATTTTGCACTTCAGTGAAAAATCTTGACACCTTTTTGGCTGAATGCTGTGAAATTTGCTACAGAAATTTAACTAATTTTGCGATCCAACAACCTTCTTTTATTGGATCAAAATTGCAACTTGCCTGGTGCTTCAGTTCATGTTTAAATACCTGCAACACAAATAAAAATCCCACCATCCTGAGCTGTGCTTTGTATTTTGCTCTAATTCTGAGTTTTCATTTCCACTTTGGTCCGGATCGGAACAGATTATCTCAACAACTGTGAAAACAGCTGCAGACGTACATTTTTCCTCTTGGGTTAAATTCAACCTGCTCTGGTGATTCATGGCATTTTCCACCATCATAATAACATTGATTATTTTGCATTTAAATGAAGAATCTTGACAACATTGTGATTGATTGCTGTGAAATTTGTGACAAGTGCTTTGGTTTGTGGTTAAATGCCTGCAAAGCTAATAAAACTCCCACTCTCCTGAGCTGCTGCTTTGTATTTTTTGTAATTATCTAACGCTTGCATGCTAATAGGCTAAAATAAGCTGATGAAACACGGTAGCCATGGCACCCACTAAACATCAGCGTTAACATTGTTGTCGTGAGCATGTTAGCACACCGATGTTAGCATTTAGTTCAAAGCATTGCAGTGACTAAGTATAACCTCGCAGTGTGAAAATGTAAAAGCCATCAGACTGGATATTAAAATGTGAACATGAACAGTCTGATGTGCTGCTATGACTGCAACGCTGTTTTCTTTTCTTTTCCACAGGAATGTTTGCTCTTTCTAACAGTTTTTACTATTCCATGCTAATGATGTTGGTTATCCAGATGTTCAGGCTTATTCCACTGCCTCACTCACTTTAATTTTGCCATCCACAAATGCCAAAAAAAAAACAAACGAACATCTGTTGGCGCACATGAAACACAAACCACAGGACTTCAGAGTCATTAAAGTGGGACAGAGCAGGGCACACATACGCTGATTACGTTTAAATCAACAGAGACGCATTTAGTATATCATTGTAAGGCCAGGAACACTTTCACTTTAACTCCCTTTCTAATCACTTTTATTGAACCCTTTAAAGAAAATGTGGTTCGCAGATTTTGCAAACAATTAACAGCAGCAATAAACGGCATCATAAAAGAGCAAAAGCATGGAACAAAGTAAAATATGAAGACATCGGAAGGCAGGAAACAAATCTGAAATACATTATTGTAAAAACTGCTGGATCGTGTGAAGTTAGGGAGGAGAAAAAGAAGATTTTAGTGAACTGCCCTAAAACTTGTGCTTTGGTTTATCCACTTGACTGAGTCTTTTCTTTGAAGGTGATGGAGGAGGGTGACCCAAAGACATCAAAGTGTGGCCCACTGGGTGTGTCCTGCTTTCATGTGTTATCTATAGTAAGGATATTTCAAGGATTTCAAGCTGTATGGAACATCTAAATTACTGGAAACAACTGTTTGTTGGCCCAGAGAGGCTCGAGAAACAACGGTGCAGTCCGGCTTGAAGGTTTGGATGCAGGCTGATTACTATTCTGCTCTTTTCCCACATAGTTTTCATATTAGATGTTAATTCTGGTCAAAATTTCTGCAGCTTCTTTACTGAAGAACTTGTTTCAGAAGTGTTGAAGTCATATTTCTTCCCAACTGAGTGTAAATGTTGAGCTATTCTTCCATTTCAAGGTCATTTTATCTGTTACTCAGCATCATTTGAGTCTAGTTTTGCTGAACTGCATGATGAAATAAAATAAAGCAAATAGTGCTGCAGAGGAGAAGTCTGAAGGAGAAGTTTGTAACAATGCTAGCGACCTGGCTGAACCTGTAATTAGAGACAATGCTGGTTAATCCCATTTACAAACACACCCACTGCCATTAATCCACACCTTTGAAGCACAGGATGTACTTATGTGTCAGCGTGACGGACGTTTATTTTTTCGTTTTTTTTTTTGTTGTTGTCATTTTAACGGACTGCACACATACACAATACATAAACACAAAGACTCAACAAGCAGCACTGGAAATCAGGTCAAACAGGCACCAAATAACTCAATTAGAGCAACAACTGTAGTGCAAATATCCTTGAAACATGTGGATGTGGGTATTGTGTTCTTGCATTTGTGTTTTAATGACGGCTAATTTGAGTTTTTCAACTCAAAAGTGAGGAAATGATTAGAAATGACAGAAGTTAAGTCCCCCGTCTGGTGAAAATGAAGGTTTTTAAGCATGTTAACATGTCCGTATGGTGCTTTTAGGTGCTAGAAGACTCATCATGAGCAAATTAAGACCATGGCTGAGCACAACCGCTATTAAAATGTAGTGTCGAGTCTCAAAAACACAGGTTTGGATTTCTAGCATTTCATTTGGAGCCTCCAACTTACAGGATGGAGCTTTGAGTATTAATATTCTTCTTCATAATCAGTTTCCAGTCTAAACATATAAGGCTGGATAGTCCAACACTACGGCTTGCTACTATGTAACATAGAGTAATTTTACAGTGTTTAGCAGAGTCGCAGATGAGCTGGTGTGCTTGAGCTGAGGAATGTGGAGAAAAGAGGCAGCACCTTCATAGATCTGCACAGTCTGAAGGTCATTTATAAACAGAGAGGGAATACTTTAATGGAAAAAAAATGCTCTAAATGTATAACTTTGGTACATAAAGGTGAGTTTTTAGGAGTTAAACTAATGGCTAAAGAGGGAAGTTAAGCAACTCTGGAAGTTCAAGATTTCATGAATGCAAGTTACCAGCATGTTTTTTATTTTCATTTACATGTTTTGTATTTTTTGAGATATTTGTCACTAAAATTTAATCATAATTTGTCACTTGCATTTCTTTGAACAAAAGAAATAACAGCATTTGTGTAACCAGACTGAGGGAGCCTCTGTGCAACATCCAACCCAAAATGGTGCCTTCTGATCAGTTTAATCTTCTCTTACATCTCCAAATTTGAAGTAGAATTTCAGTTAATAGATTTAAACAAAACTGAATTGCACATTTTTTTATTTTAAATATATGTTGTGGTGATATGGCACTGGCAAGACACAAGCAACACCTAGAACCTGTCCATCTTTACACCGAAGGGATCAATAAAGTTTTATTCTATTCTATTCTATTCTATTCTATTCTATTCTATTCTATTCTATTCTATTCTATTCTATTCATCCTACTAGAGAGGCAACCGAACTGCATCTTCCTACTTTTATGATTTTATTGTGTGTTTGTATATTTGTAGGTCAAACACTCTCTGTTTGTGTTTGATATGCAGCTGCTTCCTCCTTTACTTTGCTGCGTATCCATCAGTGGAGGCTGCAAGTGTTTGTTTACCAGCTAAAGGAAAAAGCTGAGTAACACATGAGTAATACATGTCACGATGTTTACGAGTTCTTCCATGAAGCTGAAATGCAAGATTTGTCATCTCATCACGTTTAATATTCAAAGCAGGATTAAGATGAACCAGTTCTTCCTCCGGAGCCTCTGCCCTGATCCCCTTGAGCAAGACAAACTTGTGTGTCTACCGGTAGGGTTTGCCAGGAGTAAAGGTGTGTTGCTCAATGAATGAAAGACAGGGTGGTGCTCGGAAACTGCACGATGATCAGGCGGCAGTCAAGCAGACACCTGGATGAAGCTGACGGTGTTGGGAGCAGCTGTCTTAAACAGTAATGCTGCTGTAGTTCAACCTTTCTCCTCGTTTGGAAACACAAAACGTTGTAAGGACACAAAATGCATATCTCTGTTCGATGCAAGTCTGGAAAATCTGGTCTCGCATCTTTGTTTCTATCAAAAATATTTTGGCAAATTTCATTACAAAAGATGTCACAAGTTGGTGATTATTAGATGCTGATATTTCTTGTGTACATGTGGCTACAGACATTAGTGGAAGAGGGGGGAAAATCTGCCAAAAATGTATCCTAATCAAGTTATTCACCTTTCAGATTGTGATAAACTGAATGGAAGTAAATGGGGAATTTGAATCTTGTTGTGGAAAATAAAGAGAACTTTGACTATGGACCCTGAATTCCCTGGTAATCTGGCCTGTAGCTGTTGACACATTTTGGAACTTGAATTTGGATCGAAGTACTGACAGACAGACAGATGGTCTTTTGTTTCTAAAGTCATCTTACTGTGTTTCATTTGGTCTCCAGAGCAACAGTTGTGTCTCAGTTGCAGTTATTTTGTACAAATCTCATTAGAGTTCCCATGTACTGCTGGTTATCTGCCCACTTATTTAGTAAAAACCTTTTAGAATAAACAGAATTTTCACCCGGATAAATAAAACTAATGGGTATGCTACCTACCTGAGCAGAAAGCATCTAAACACACTCAGCACCATACTTTGTGTTCAGATATTTTGCACATCTTGGCAGTCAGGCTAAAATTAGGATGCATGTGTAAACCTGCATCACTGCTGCTAAAAAGAAAAACAAGTGTGATTCCCTCCTCATGCTCCCTACAAGTCCTGCATATTCTGAACGTCAAGAAACAAAACATCCGTCCCACTAAAACAGTGATGGAGTGGGTTTTTTTAAAAATGCATTGTTGTAGATAAACAATGGTGCTTTTCTGTTGATAATGTCATGAGGATGTTTTCTAATGTTCACTTTACATAATCTGCTTTACATAACATGAAAGTGGTGTCAAAACATGATGGATGCTGTACATGAAAGTGAGGATGCTGTTGGTGTATTTCTCAGTCTTATCCCTTCTCTCAGCATGAGCTCCTGAATGAACTCAATGCCCCCATGATTCATCTCACCTGCTGTTTCTCTGACAAACACTGCCGCCCTGTGGCCAAACACTGCTGCTGCACCTCACAGCAAAGCCAAAAAAACAAGGGCGAAATCTTAAAAAAAACGGAAAAAGCATCTAAATTCATGTTGCCCAGCAACAGCGACACTGTGCAGACTATATAAAACACCTTCAGTGGCCAAGTGGTTGGAAACAGGGAGACGCTTGTGTTCTGATACAGACTGCAGTCTCATCTAGTGTGGAAATGAGCTCATCAACAGCCTTCTGCTCAGTGTTTCTTCCTCCCTGCACGGTGGGAGTTGGTTAGTGACATCCCTGTCAGGCGTGAAGAACTTGGAGCAGATGTAAGAGGCTGATTCTCTCTTTGACTCTAAATGGGCTGCACCTCATGGATAAAACACAAACCATGCAACTGCAACAGCTGCGACTGCTGCTGTTTGGATCCTTGTTGGTTCTCATATCTCCTGCATGCACTTCCACATATAACATAAAATAGAGGAAATATCCAACCATTGTCACATCACACATGCATCACTCTTTTCCTAAATCGTCCATGTTTATCTGACACTTTCAAAGAAATCAACCAAACCTCCCTCTTAAACATAACATGGAAAACCAGGCACACAGGACTTTATGTGTTTTTTCTTTATTTGCAATAAAAAATAGGTATAAGAGCTCCCTTTACAAATATACCAGGGAAATGCAGAACGTGAACACTGCCCCCGTGTGGAGAGCGACAGACTGCAGTGGAGTCAAAAACATTTGGAAGGACAGAATTTTTTTACAGAGAAATGACGCATTTACACGCACGCCAATAATGCAATTATCATCAGTGTTGGGAGAACAGCTGAACCAGCTCAAAGTCGAGCATGAAGGGACGTAGAGCGCTCTTCACTCTGGAGAGTAACTTCAGCTTGTAAACACTTAATTTCATTTTAGAATTTGTAGTGATGGTTAAACTTATGCCATTATTATTATTATTGCATTGTACTGCTGCTTATGACTACTTTCAGATACGTAGGGTACAGTGATATTTCTTGTAAACAACCACTGTTTTACATTCACAGTCTCACCAAAAAATAGTTATTAAAAAAAAGACTTGCAAAAGTGATGCTCTGAATATTTTGAAATCAAATCTTCTTTTTTCATGGCATGTTACTCCCAGTTATTTATTGTTGGTAAAAACCTTAACTGAACCATCACTGTGCTCCTCACTCACAAAACAAACTAAATTAAGACACATTGCTTTAGAAAATAATAAAAAAAAAAAGTTCCTACAGTGCTACTTAAAATTCCACATGGTACTGTTAATCCAAAAGGATATAAATTTGGTTTATGGGGCCATTATTATGCAATGGTTTCAAGATATTTCAAATCAACAGCTTGTTACGCAGCAGTAAAAGTGGGGCAGGAGCTTCTGCAAATGTCTTATGAGAAAGGGAAACTGTTCAACACATTTATCAGGCCTCAAGGATACACACCAAGTGTTTCAGTGAGAATAATGTAATATAAACATATGGAATTGTTTACAAGAAAACTCGGTAGAGCAACTTTAAGCATGGGAATTGCATTACAGTGTGCATGTAAAGGGAAAGGGATAGAGAGAAAGAGAAAGAGAGAAAGGTTGAAACGTTTAATTAAAACATTAAAAAGGCCTCAGAGTTACATTGATATACATATAAATCACCCAAATTAAGATTTCACCATACACATACACCTAAGGGCATAGCAGAAAGAGAGAAACAAATGAACATACACAATCAACCCCTAAAACTAAGTCTGTATTTGAAGTCCCAGAGATATGCTACAATAGGACATCAAAGATCCGGATCAGCGATATCTGAGAGGATGCATTTGCATTTTTTTTTTTCCTAAGTCAGAACTTAAGTGATAGCCCGGCTTCTGTTTAATATAGATTTCTAATTCGAATCTCATTTCCAAACAAGTGGAGCATGTTGTCCTAGAGTTGTCATTGTTCTCATACGTTGTAGTCTGTAGGTTTTTAGTGTTAGAATGGGCAAAACAACAACCTCAACACAAGGACACTCATTACTTTCTCTCAGACAATCTAAAGCAGCGGTCCCCAACCCCTGGGCCGCAGACCGGTACCGGGCCGCACAGAAAGAATGAAAACATTTTATTTTTCTATTTCATTTCCGGCGGAGTTTGCAGGGTGTTTTATTTTGAAAAATGACTAGCGTGTCACTTCCCCCTGTCCTTGTTTCCCTTGACTGTCATTTTCATTTTGCACTAATGTACATATACCTTTGCTACTGGATGTGTAAATTCTTGTATATATTTGTCTTGTTATCTTGTTTATTTTTTTTATTAATATTTATTGTATTTTGTTCTTTTTCTTCTGTAGTTATTTTATTTAATTTTTTTAATTTTCCTATTTCCATTATTCGTGTAAATTCCTAGGGCGACACCAACAGCCGTAACCAAATTCCTTGTATGTTGTGTACGTACTTGGCCATTAAAGCTGATTCTGATTCTGTCAGTTTTCATGCCGGGCTGTTAATCAGAGCTGTCAGTCTACCTGCTGCCCAAATGAATAAAAAACAAACGTCTCTGGAGAGCTTCTTTGAAAAGCGGGAGAGACTCAATATTGAGACAGAAGGATACATATTTACTAATAAAAAGTCATTTATTTCTGACACTTTTTTAATAGGAAAAAAAAGATTATTCTTTGTTGTGTGCGTGATGATCGGTCCGTAGAAAACTGTCTTGCTTGAAACCGGTTAGTTATGCAAAAAAAGGTTGGGGACCGCTGATCTAAGGTACATGACCTCCGCCACGGCAGCAGACAGAGAGCTGCAGGTTTTCTCACATGAATTTCGGCTCAGTTAGGAAGATTAAAAGTGATCGAACTAGTGCACAAACAGGAACCTGATCTCATGTGCACCTCACGGACAGATTCTGTAATCGTTGTAATTACAGAAGGGGGGAAAAGATAAGAAAATATCCACATACTTCAGCCAGGCCAGTACATTCACTTGTGTGTTGTCATCATGCCAAGTGTTGCCGTTTTTGCTTCATATTTCAGTGGGTGAGTTTTTGTTTTCACTCCGTACCTGGACGGACAGAATGTAAGAGGCCACGCACAGCTCTGTGGCCGGCCGGCTCCTGTTAAACACTGTTTAGTGTATGTATGAAAAATGAAATCCTCTTGAACCTGATCCATTGCTGCTCATGCTCCTTTTGTGATATCAGGTTTTTGTTCCTTCATAGCAAAGAGTCAGACGAAAACACCCCAAACTGACCCTAACGAAAGCGTCCCAGCTCGGCATGACTGGTTTTACTTCAAATTCGACTGGGAGCACGAGGTGAGCGGTCACTCTTTCAGAGATTAGATTCAATTCATTCAGAGATTATTCATTCAGTGATGATGGTGCTGGTGGAGGGGGTGGAGGGGGTGGGGTTCTGGATGAACACTCAGAGGAGAGGAATGCCCCTCATGCCTCCATCCCGACCCACCTGACGCTCCCAACAGAACTGACATGTGCTCGAGAAAGGCTGCATGATGCAGGAAGGAGTTCATGAGCATCTGAGAGCGAACTGATGTAGGAGATGAATGAAGGAACGAGCAAACACATGTATAAATTAATGAATGAACCCGTCAAAGAGTGACCAGCTGACAAAATGAATGATTGAACAAATGAATGAACTAATTTCTGAAGTGCATAGACGCCAGAGCGGTTCTCCCGAGCAGAAGGTTTATCACCGTGGCCTCTTGCGAGTGACGAAGATGAGGACCCTTCGGATGGCAATGAGGCGGTCCTTGAGGGAGGTCATGGCCAGGATGGTGAGCTGGGCTCGATTCTCCAGTGGAAGGACAGCGAGCAGCCACCAGCACCAGGCTGGACCACTGGGACTGGCCTGCAGAGGAACAAAACAGGTCTTTAAATTGTGAAAACATGACATATTTATCTCTGTGCATTATGAAGTCGTCACTGCTTACAAGAATAGAAACATCCTTCTAATACATCAGATTTCTGTTGCTCTGAATGCCTGACCGAGCTTGGTTTTTACTTTATTGGCTTTATATTTGTGGCTACCTGGTGGTTAGGACACCACAGGAGCTGCAAGACGATTACTGGAGAAGGAAATAATTAAAAAAGGTTTATTTCCATTTATATGGATGGAAAATCCCTCTTCGGTTGAACTGCTCACAACTAACAGACACATCCTGTGACAAGAGGTCCAATATATTCATTTTCTTGTATCAAGGGGTCACTACAACAGGTTCAGACCTTCTTGTTTAGGAGTTTAGGTAGAAACCAGTCAGATATCTAAGCTACTTGGGACTGTATTTCACAATGTTTATCAGAGATTACAGAGGTCCCCGAATCAAACTATTTTTAATAATGAAAATTAGATAGCTTAGGTAGAAGTTTGTGGAGAGCACTTTTCTCTATTTCCTGTTTATCGCTCCACCCTACAAGTCTGCAAGTTTGCTGTCTATCTGGATAAGTGCATTTGAGATGTATCTCATCACAGACAGGACTGAAACTAATCTAAATTTGATGTCTTATACAACATAATCTTTCACCTGAAGGCTGCAATTAGTGTTTCAAAGCACTTTTAGGTGACAGGAATTGCCATCTTGTTTCATAATGTTTGTCCCTAAATCTGTAGATATTGGCATTGAAAAATAAAAATCTGTAAAAGTATTTAACACGGGTGTTTTCTGACCTGTGGGTCCGGGTCTTTGCTGGGAAGATTCCCAAAGTGGCTGAGTATCTGACTCTTCATGTTGTCTTTCAGGGAGGTGAACCAGCTGTTGGCCTGCTCATACACAGAGTCATGCAGCTTCTGAAGCTCCACCAGCTCCTCCCCTTCCACCTGGTGACAGAGACAGAGACAGATTTTAATTCAGCTTTGTAAAAAAAAAAATAATAATACAAAAACAGATTAAATGAGAGATTGCATAGCTTGTATAATTTCTGTGTACAAAAACTTCCACTTGACTGACAAGGGCTTATTTAAATACACTGTTATAAACACCAGCAGTGTTGTTTTCCCTGTGGCAGGACTGAATTTGCTCGTGGCACAGAGGAGGGAAAGTAGGCCTGCTGTTCTTTCCACTGCTTAACAGCCACGGGCAAAAAAATAAAATAAATCAGCTCTGTGTGACATTTGCTTGACAGCAGCATGATGGAAAGTGTCTGAAATGACATCCTCTGACAGACAACACACTCGCACATCCTTCCTCATAGCTCACCTTCTTGTCTTCCAGGTACTCTATCTTAGCGGTGTTGTAGCCATCTCTCTGGCCATGACTGAGAACTTTGAACCGAGACACACCGATAGTGTCGACCACCGAACGACCGTCGGGAAAGAACTTCACATCTCGCACCTGAAACACATTTAAAATCATATTTACAATGATGGAATCTCTGTTATTTGAATGAGAATGAGATGAGAAAACCTCTCTGAAAACACACTCACCTGCAGCATGCAGCCATAGTCTGCAAACCCTTTGAGCTCATCAGCTATGCACATGCCGAACTGCTTGGTACCGGTTTCCATCGAGCGGCGAATCATGAGACGGTAGCGTGGCTCGAATACGTGCAGCGGGCAGGGGATGGTGGGGAAGGCCATGGTGCACACAAAGATGGGCACTTCCTGGTTCAAGCTACAAGACACGCAGTGAGGACATTGTTGTTAGTGTTGTTCTGTGTCTAAAATGTCAGTAAGTGATGACATTTTTAAGACTTCTTAAAACAATTTGTGTCTGTGTGTGTGTATAAAACTAACTTGGACAGCTCCTTCATCTCCTCTTCATGGATTTTCTTCCTCTCTGCCAGCTCGTCTCCTAGGTAACGCTGCAGGACTTCCTCCATCAGCAGGGTTTTGTTGTAACCTCTGGTGGCTAGATACTGTGACGGCAACACACAAACACCATTAGTATGCTACGTATTACATATTAGGGATACAAATAACTGTTTTTATCATCATTTAGTCTGTCAAGATTTCTAATGTTTCACCTAATAGTTTAATAAAACACAGTTAAAGACAGTCAGACTGATTTAATCCAATCAGCAGTCCATAATTCCTAAAAATATTACATTATACAACGACATAAAAACAGAACAGCAAAAGCTCACATTATAGCAGCTGGAATCAGAAGGTGTTGGTGTTCATGTGGATAAATTGTGTAGATTCTCAGCCATCCACGTCATGTTAATCAGAGTTCAGTAGGAATTAACTGGACTTCTCCTTTAGGTTCTTGAACCTTCCACCCAACAGGCTTCTTCAGCTCTAACTGACTAATGGGGAGTTACAGAATTCCCAGTCCCTCCAGCTCACATGGCTAACAACGTTAACGTGTTCAGCCAGTCCTGAAATGGCAGATTCATATCTTTGTTGTGTAAACTGGCAGCTCCATTAGCATGAATGCTGTCGTTGTTGGTGGACCACCTGGTTTCACAACAATTCACATCTTGAGTCATGTGAGTCCTGGGTTGTTAATGGACCATCAGCCATGTGAGCTGGAGTGACTTAAACTCTGAAACTCCTCATTAGAACTGAAGAAGCCTATTAGATAAGAGGTGAAACATCTTCAAGAACCTACAAGGGAAGTCCAGTTGACTTCTGCTGAAGCTCCGATGATAACTTTAACCAGTGCTTCAATTAAACCACAAAGTCGTCACACTGACCGCTAACCTTTTATAAAGAGGTGAAATCTTGTTTTGAACAATGTATAATTGCATATTTGACTGAATAAAATATGGATGTGTACCTCAGAAAGATTCTCTTTGCACAGAGGGCAGTTGGGGTTGTGGTCCAGGCAGCGCTCCAGGCATTTGAGGCAGAAGGTGTGTCCGCAGGGCGTGGCCACGGGCTCATAGAACAATCTGGAAAAACAACCGAAAAAACACAACCCAATGTTATCACAGTGCACCTGCTGACACGGGCTATACATAATATGGATGTATGTATGGCATACCGATACTAATAATGCAACTGTAGTGATTCAACAAGTAGAGTGTTAAATACATTTTTGCTCCTAATTGCCGTCGTAATTGTAATTGCAGTTACTGTGTGTTTGCCAGAAAAACTGGACTGTGTGCAGTCACCTCATGCAGAGTGAACACTCCATGTCTCCGCTGTCCAACAGCTCAGCAGGAACCATCCTTCCTCCCCATACTGCAGCCGTCTTAAAGGTGCTCGCCTCATCTGCATGAAAAGTCATCACATCAGCTGACAGTGTGGTCTAGAGTGCAGCACATGTGGTCATTTTCAGACCATGGTTCCTGTTTAACTCATTGCCACAAGAAGTGTCTTATCCTCTGTCTCTACACACATGGAAGTTGTGTATTATATGGTTGATTTTTTTGCACTGTTGGCAAAAATTAGGCTTAAAATGTATGTATTGTTTCTAATATTTCAGTTTAATCATACTGTCAACATAATATCAAGTTCATACAGTCGTCATTTTACAATTGTTATTGACATAACAATGTGACACAGCACTTTTTTTTAGTCCACCTTGATAAGGGACCAACACAAAGTAAGTGTGTAATAACTGCTTCGGCCTTCAAGTGTCGTGCTGCGTCATCCTGTGTTCTACTTCTGTGGACTGAACTAGTTTCTATCCTGAATGACACAGCACATTTCCATGAGTGTAATGATACCATTATTACTCAGCGAAGAAGGTCATTCCTTGTACTACTGGTTCCATTTATTTTTGCGTGATCTCACAAAATGACTATGTCACACCTGCTTGCATTCACTGGACCACTGCTAAAGGTTGTCTACATCATTTAAATATATATTAAGGCTTAATATATTAAGTAATAATGATATATAATATACATTAATAATTAAGCTGATGGGATAGGAGCTGCACGCATCCATCGATACGTGAAACAACCTTAGTTACAACTAACTGAACAATGTAAAGTGAATGATATTTAGTGACGGACGACTTCTATGTATGAGTAATTGTATTTTAAATAAAACCCAGACTTTTCGTACCAGGTTTGAGAAGTTTGGAAGGAGGGTTGAAGACTTCTGAAGCTCCATCGCTGCTGTGTTTCCTCTTAAGGCCACCGGGGGGTGCTGGCAGTGCAGCTAAAACATCGGCCAGGCTCTTGGTGCTGCCCTCCCCTGAACCGGGTTCCGATTTACCAGGAGATATGATAGGTAGTATCGAGGATGAGTCGTCCACTGGAGCACTTTTAGTCACACTGAACTCTGAGTCCTGGACACATAGATAAACAGATTGTTAGCATGTCAGGAGGAGGAGGGGATTTCAAAGACAGTTCTGACATTATTTATTAAGCATGTTGAAAGGACATACACAGTAGTCTGAACTGAACAAAGGTGTAGCCCAGCGGACTTTTTCTGCATCCAAAACAGAATATAAGTTTATTTATCTGTCCCTATTAAAGTCATTTCGTCAGCTCTGAACTGTGAGGAAAGTAATTTAATGTTCTTAGAATTGAATGCTACCACAGCAGCTGTTCCAGTAGTTTCTGTATTGGCCAAATCTGCTGAGATTAAGTGTGTTTCCATGTGTCATGATACAATCAACCACCCTGATAACAATCAGCTTACATAAAAGGCACCCGCGTCTCAAACGAGCTGACATTATATTTGCGTAACGCCATGTTTGCAATGATCCTCCTAATTAAACAAATGATATGCTCTCCAATGTCCCTCTGTGGCACTTAAGTGTTTTCAGATCACGGCTGATAAGACTTAGAATACCTCCAAATATACAAGCAGGTAAAGCAGTAGAAATCCTCAAATACCACTTGTCCTACAACTTGCGTAACTGACTTCACTAAGATGCCAAAAATGTTAGAAATAAAATATTTGTTAAATTAAACACATGAGGTGGGAGAAAAAAAAAAGAACCTTCATGAAAAAAATGTACATTAGTGTATTAACAGTTCCTTAAACAAATTAGAAAATGTGCTTCTCACAGATGTTTTCATGAGTGGGTGTACTGTGCTTGTTGGTGTGCAGTAACCTGTGAGGAGGAGCCTGGTTTCTGTGTGAGCGGCCTCAGGGACCTGAGCAAGGCAGGCGGTTTGATGAGACGGGTGGCCAACCCTCCCTGCAGAGGGTGCAGCGGTGTTGGCAGGTCCTCATTCTCAAAGACGGAGGAGAAGAGCTCGCTAAGGACCTGAGGGAAGAAACAAAACACTTGATTAAAGCCCGCAATCCACAGACAGATAATTAGCAGCAATCAGGATAATTTGTTTCCTTCCTGTATTCTGTGTAAAATTGATAACTGTTGTGAGATCTCCACACACCCGACTGTGTTCTTCATCAAGATTCAAATCTGAAAATTACTTTTTTTTTTCCTTTATTCCTGAAATCATTATTATAGATTTAATTATAGATTTTTTTCCCCACTATTTTTTTTGGTTTTACATCAAAATATATTGGACAAAATAAAAGTGGGTGACATAACAACTGCAAGACAATCATCACATTCTTCTATGCCATTTATACAAAGTTATCGCTCCTTTTAATACCTCTAAGAAAAAATGTAAATATGTCATTGTGGGACATACTGCTTCATGACAGCATGAGATTTACAGGATCGTTTGGTATCTAAAGCATTTAATTTTCCTAAACTCACCAAATATAGACACTTCTGCTGGTTCTTCTTGATAAAAACAAAGTCTCTCCTCATCTGACTTTCCAGACTACTAATGATGAAACTGTTTTTGCACATTTTATGCTAAATGGGGCATTTTTCTACACTCAGTTTATCTTCAGTTGCCGCTTAATGAGCTGACTCTGTCTTGCAAGGACAGCAACACACTGTAACATACCAGCTACTCACAACTGTGTGGCAGACAGGTTGACACCAATTCACAACCTGATTCATGTAACACTGCAGTGCGACATAACAACACACGTGACCTCAATATGTAAATAGCCCAGGAGAGGTTAAAAGAACTGGGGAAAAAAAAAACATTTACAAAGCTTTAACACTGCAGTATGAGACAGCACTTATACTTTACATAAATTATTGATTTTAATCTGACTATTTATGATGGGTATTTTTCACTGTTCAGGATTTCTGTTAAAACTGGAGCCGTGTAACAGTGGGCGTAAGCAAAATAATAATGCTGTAAACACTGACGCCGGTCTCACAAACTTAACATCTAACTGAAAATGGATTTTCAACATAACTTTTCACATAACTGTAATGTTTTTTTTCCAGGTTTTGTGAGAAAACGAGACATTTCATGCACACAAAAGACCCTCTCTTACCTTCTGAGCCTCCAGTTTCACTTTGGTCCAGTCGGGCTTTAACGCCACACATAGGAAGTACTCCTGCAAGGCCTCGTCGTTCCGGCCTACTTTACTCAGTGCCGTAGCTTTCAGACAGTGAGCCTAAAAACAAGCAAGAATTACATGATTCGGTATGCAACAAATGAATCCTCAATGTTGCCAAATGTTCTTCTAAACAGGTGTTTTTATGGGATGTGTGGCGATGGATCAGCATCTCTATTACTGCATTGTCAACAACACCTTTACGCCAAATGTTCCTTCTTTAGAAACATTCTTTGCTATAAATATATAATTATCGAGTTACATAAAAAAAAACCCTACTGTTTCCAAGTGATAGGCACATTTGAAGAAGTTTAGCCACACAATGTTTGTAGAGCAAAATTGGCAAAATGAGAACAAATTGGCAAAACAGAGCAAGTGTCCCAAAAACATTTGAAACCAACACATACATTAGACTTTGGTACTTACTATCTTCACTACTAATCCAAGAGCTTTATTTTATTCTGGCTCAGACATTTTCTTTTGTGTTGCAGATTAATTTCGAGGTCTCACCTTTGTCCACAGAGGTTTTAGTTTACAGAGGCTGCTGGCATCCTGCACAGCCTGGCTGAAACTCCTCATCTCCATGTGCAACTCAGCCCGCTGATGCAGAAGTCTGCCTGAAGAGGGCACTGTAGACCACAAGAAAAAGAAAAACACACCACCATGAGTGGACAGGCCTCCAGGGGATGGACTCGTTTTTCTAGGTCTGCCAGAAGTAGGACAGTAATGTAACATGTGGCATGAGACCAGTTTCACATGTTATAATGCTTGTAGCTTATGTAGTGACTCTAAAACGTCTCACGTTAGTCATTCCAGTAGACAATTACCAGTAGTTTCCTTTACTTTCAGTGCATGGCCACATTAACTACAGGCTTTATTAATCATCATATGAAGTACTTTACTTTACATGTTTCTCAATGTCATTGTTAGGTTCTTCCTAAATAATCAAGATATTCCTGCTTGATGAGTATTTTAGACACTTTGATGTTTTAATTTCATGCTGCTGTTCATTTTGCATGAGACAGCATCCGTTTAGTCACCGACTGATGGTTGAATTTGTTAGAAACTCTGTCTAGGTCGTCTTTGAAAATGAAACCCATCTGATAGTTAATTTGGTAAACAAAACTCATTTTTAAGAAACAAACAAGATCATGGAAGAAGATAAAAAAAAAAGCTGCACAAAGTTCTGCAGAAGTTAGATACCATCATGTCCACATTTGAGAATGTGTTAACATCGTCTTCTAGTCAGACTAAATGTGTCCACACAACCGTGACAATGTTCCGAGACCGAATCGAACACACCAACAGTGTTTCTACTGTTTCCTTGCAGTTCAACAAGTTGCTGACCTTTAGCAATTTACCGACAAAAATTGTTTTTGGCCTTCGCCTTTGGCAATTTGTGGGTAGAACTTTGGATTCTGAGCCCACTGGGTAGTTATTTGAGAAACCATTTCCCACAGGCTGGATGTCTCATATTCCTAGAAGCTGAACAGAAGGTGAAGAGGCTGGCTGGCTGAGTCAGCCAAGACATGAGCGCAATCACCAACAAGCAGGACCAACAGAAAATATTTATATGTCCCCAAAACACTGTGCTGTAACAGACGATTTGTGAAACTTGCGTCAATAACCAGGAGAGTAGTTGGTCTAATATGTAAAGTTTAGTTAAGTCAACATCTGATTTTGCTTGTTTGGTATGTTTTATTAGTATTAGTTTACTGGGATATAATGGTATGAAAAATTAAGCTTGGTGTGCACATGTAGTTCTGTTTTGGAGTCACGGTTTGGTACATGTATAAAAATAACATTATTTGTAAGTATCATCTTAAGCCTGGCAGATTTTCTCAACACGTTCATAATCAAATTACCTATTTCAGCCCATTTTTGGCTTTAGAACCACAAAGTAAAATTTCTTTCTTTTTGTTAAGAACAGAGCAAATCTCATTTGAATAAGGGAACTGAACAAAACTGACCAAGACCAAGAGGAGTGTATAGTCATTGCACTGACGTGTACAGTGAGAGCAAAAATATCTCTGGCTTTGCAAAAAGTCCATTAAAACATATAGTGTGAGTTGACACATCACACACGGTTAATAACAATCCCAATGTTTGCTCAACCTTTAAGGCCAACCCCTATTATCACACTGTAGCGTGGAGACAACTGCTGCACTGCTAAAACCATCTAGGTGGAAGTCGTGTTCTAAAGTTTTCATTCCCGGAGCGTGATCACGTAGACATAACCACACATTAAACAGTTACAGGATGTACTGAACACAAGTCCCATACCAAACCACACCTCCTGTATCAAACAAATCAGGACAAAAACATGTACTGTTACACCCCTATCATCTTAGAAATAAATACACGAATGAAGAGAAGCAAAGAAGCTTTTTGCACACTGAACTTTGTAGCCACAGATATGCAATTAAAATCCATGGCCTGTCTAGACCTGAAGTATGGGATTTAAACCTTTAGATAAGTCTGGCAGTTGCAGTGTTTTAATTTAGGGCTACAAGACGTTTTTTAACAGCTGGTAAAAGGCCAATGAATTACAACGCATAAAATATGTGGAAAGTATTAAGGTTTGTTTGTCCTACACATTTGGGGCCATCTTTTCTGGAGACAGCCCAGAAGTCTTGAGATGTTGAAGTGTTAGAAAGCCTGTACTTTTATGCAATGAACCTGGTTGATGTAAAATATACTTGTGCTGCCTGTCCACATATGTTTAGATGACATACCTGACAACCAATACAATCACTGTTGTTACTAAAGAAATCTGAAACCCACCTGTGTATTCGCTGGAGCTCAGAGACTCCATTTTTATCTTCTATTGCTGGTTGAGTCAACCTTTCTGAATGCTCCCATGATATTCAGAAAAATATTAAAAATATCTCAGAGACATAATACTGCCTTGTCTACTAGATATCCCTGTGGTGCCGCAGCTAGATGAAAAAGGGTTGTATTCCTCCCTGCACATTTGCCTGATTGTTTTGCTTGGTTTACTGCATTTTGACACTGCAGCAGTACAAACATGTTTGTTATAATGTATTGCCACCATTCACAGGAGTGGGAAAGTTTCAGATATTCATGAAAACTTACTTTAGTACACAGTAATCTGTTAGAGGATAATGTAAGTTATTAAATTGTAAGTTGATTAAAAAAAAAACAAAAAAAAACCTTCCACACAAAAAATTACTGTGAAGAAGATTTTGATGTCGCAATCTGTTTTTTTTTTAACAGCTGAGGCTCAGATCTATGATCTAATCTCAAAACTAAAAGGGCGAGCAAATCCGAACAAGAAATTGTTGTTCAGGTGTGTCCCAGGAATGTCTGCTGTACCAAACAGGTACACCGGGATGGGAGGTCTGATCTGTTCAATTAGGGACATGTGACTCACTGAAGCAAGAACAAAACTGGGGAGGAAATATCATTTCACGGATTGTATTCACTGCACGACTGTAACAAAACATTGGGTCAGCTATGATGGAAAGGGATAATATGAAGCTTATCTAGCTGAATGTGCTTCAACAGAGACACTGCATGACATACGTCATCCTTACAACTTCTCACCACAGAAAGAGGCAAGGACGGTGAAAGAAAAAGTGAAAACCCAAAAAGAGCAGTTACAAAACAGGGTAATGGGATCTCACTGTGTAGTTAATTGAGGCTTTGCTTTAATTTTCTCCTACCTGAAAAGAAATTTGTTGGGTAATTTTTGAGTTTGGGGTTTACTGGACTATTTATTTAATCCTGTGAATTCTCTGTTTTTGTGCGGCAACTATTTACCAAAAACTTAGACTGTGACTTGTGCATTGCACAATGTAGTTCCTGACACTCAACACGTATCAGAACACGAGGCAGATTACCATCATAGAAGAAAATTCCCTAAAAAGGCACAGTTCAGATAAGAGCTGCGTTTCTGCTGACGTTATGAATCCATTACACTCATCCTACATCACAGATACCAGAAGGCCTCCTGCTGTCTTTGTTGGGAAAACACTGACTGGCAGTGGCAAAGCTGTGAGAGCACTCTGTCCTCCCGTCACCCAGAGTCACTCACGAGACAGAAGGCATGAATCAATATTGATCTGGGGAGAGAAATATCTGAAATGTTGCCACTGGGATGCCAGGGGATATTCCTTCCCTTAGCCTAAAGCTCCAATTGATCGATTTCTTACAGCGAAGTGAGTGTGAACATGTGAGATATCCAGTGCTGTGACAGAAACTGAATTTTAATGTGACTCCAATATGTAGGCCAGATGTGGGAGGGGGGGGTCCAGTTCAACTTTCTCTGAGGACTGAAAACGTGCAACATGAGACGTGCCCTGGTGCACGATTAATGAAGCACACTGGCACTCTTTATGTAACGTGCCAGCATAACAGAACATTCTGTATTTTGGCTCTGCAGGTCGAGGAAAACTGATGCTCAAAATGAGGATGATGCTAAAGATGAAGCAAATTGTCGCCGGTCTGGTCTGGGATCATTACTTTTCCCCTAAATGTTATCCAACACAGCTTATGAAACACCCACCAGTGAGGGGAGGAGTAAGAATGTTGTTCTACCCAGTGTGTCACCACTAGGCACTGAGACCTGGGCAAGTAAATTCAATGTTTTCCTCAAGAAATGGAGATAAAATAACAGTGGAATAAGTAAAATGTGTAGAAAATTACACACGCATCATTTGTCCTATGCAGCATTATGAAATCATCACAGCACTGTAAAGTATAAATAGAAATCAGGCTGTGAATGTGGCACTGGGAAGCAGAAGTTCGGATGTGTGCTACTTAGGTAATGAAGGACAGTGCGTCATATAACGCAGGACTTGGGTGCAATCTAGATGGGTGGGAGTGGCGCCACTTATCGGTGACACCGGGAACTTACACTGCAAAAAGTAGGTCATTTGCACCAAACACCACTGTTTTAATTGCAGTCTGTCACGTTGAACACAGACTAGGGTACATAAATTATTTCACATATGGAGGCTGCGTGATCTTACCTAAATCCACGGCTGCATTGTACTTCTCCAAGGCATCCGACAGGTTTTGTTTCCTCCACAGATCCTCTCCTTCGATCCAGTATTTCCTGGCTCTGCTCTCAGTTGCAAACAGTTTATCCAACAGGCCGCTGAGAACAACATTTAGTCTTAGGCCTTGGGGCAGTTTCTCTTTTTTGCTCAGCTTTTGTTTGCAGTGTATACAATCTTTGACAGAGTCGTCCTCTAAGCAGCGTTTGCAGAAAGTGTGTCCACACTCCACTGTTGTGGGCTCATAGATCAGACACTTGCAGAGGCGACATGAAAACAAGTCCAGGGCTTCATCCTCCTCACACTCCCCATTTATTTGAATCCCATCTTCCCCGTTGCTGCTGCTTTTGCCGTTTACAGTCACAGGGATGCCCAGCTCTTTCTCACGCAGAGTCCGGGCGATGTTTTCCACCAGGAGGGGAAGCTCCTCCGGCCGCAGTTTGCCGATGCTGGCCGCTGTGCAGTACGAATCCAGCGCCTCGGATATGCGTCCGGCGCGGGCGAGAGAGTCGGCCTTTCGTAGACACAAACCCCGGTCCGGTTGTTGTAGATCTGAGAGTTGAGAACTGTAGATCTCCACGGCCAAGTTGAAGTCTCCGGCCCGGTTGGCTTCCTCCGCCACCTCCAACATTTCGGGGCAGATGCCCGCAGCTCCGGGGTTGGAGAGCGGGTGGACGAACAGCTCGCCCTGGTGGGACCTCACACCCGTCTCCATCTTCTTGTCCCGGCAGGAAAACCCAACACTTGTGATGACTAAAGAGTTCAACAGTCTGGCGAAAGCAGACAAATCTCCCCACAGTCAGAAATCATATCTCTAAAGTATTGCTAACTATATTTGAAAGTCTTAATGTCAAACCAGACCTCTGATCGCCGCGCAGTGATGGCCATTGGAAGTAGGTTAGGACCTACACGGATCCAAACCCGACAAAACAGGACGTTTGTGTAACATTGCTAGTCCGCGATGTGTCACACAAACAGTCAACGGCGATCTATCCGGCAATAAAGTTGCATGTGATGTTATTTCCTTGCAAACACCGACTCTTATCTTCCCTAAGGTTGAAAGTCGGCGTTGTTTACTAACTCTACACACGGCTGGTCAAGAGTCCTCCCTCCCCATTTTTACAGCCAGGAAATAGTCTGACAATCGCGTAAAAACACAAACTTACTCTGAAATCATAAGAAAAAGACACTACGGCATGTTGTTGAGTCGTGCGCTACTCGGTGGAATCTTTCGAGCTTAGCAAGTAAGAAGCTTAACTTGCATTTCGTGCTAACTCCTTGTTAAATTAGTATATAAACTCATCAGATGCCAAGTTCAGGGTGAAAAATAGTCAACAGCTCACGGTTAAATGAGATGTGGCTCACTCAAGAGCCCACATGGTCGCTTTTGCTCCGGGAACCCGCAGCTGATCGTCTGTTGTTTTTATGTAAGAGACCCCGGGAGCACCGAAGCCGAGAGAGCTAGCTAGGTTGGTGAGCTAACTCCGCTAGCCGCTCCGTTGAACTCCACACAAACGAACTCTTTCCGACCCGGTATTCCAAAAGCCGTATACTTAAGCGAATCTGGATGTTAAGTCTATCGATTAACACGCGAGAAAATCCCAATAAAAATGCGACAGCCGCCGAGGGACCCCATCTTGGTTGTTAGCCAGCTAGCTCCAGCAGCTAAAGGTTGTTCCTTCTTTGGGATTTCATATACAATTCGCCGGAGCGAGCGCAGGGCGACACGTGACACACGAGGCGGGCTCCTATTGGCTGTTAATGTGGCTCACTTATATAACGCACTGATATTGTATAACCTTTCACAGACAACAGTCCAGGCTGAAAGCTCCACCAAAAACTAGTTAGCAGTGATTCATTTTAACGAGGTTTCTTGCATTATATATCAGAAACACATCCACAGGTAAAATAGAAGAGATCAGTGCATTTGGTTGGAGTTGCATTTCCCTTTTCTGTGTCTCTGCTTAACTCGCAGCCCCTGTTATGGAATTGATTCATTGTTTTATGTAATGCTTTATATAAGCAGTGTCTCAGGTCTGCTTTTGGAGTTAAAATGCTGACAACATATCCTGATTCTCTGTTTCAGCCAGAATAAAATAAAGCCTGTCCTCAGACCTCTTCTTTTGAATAGATTTATAAATAATAAAAAAAACAAACTACATAAAATTGTGATGCCAATTAAATAAACAGAAGAGTTTTGACCTAATTTAACAAACTGGGAATCCACACAAAAGTTGATTTTTTCAGGGGAACAGCATAGAGCCACCACCTAACAAGATCCCCTATCTGCAACAATGTTTAAATATAATAAACAGGCAATATGATTTTTTAATTATTCTTATATGTAACCAGAAATATAAGGGTGAAAAAAACAAGGCAAATGATTCCCAGTTTAAAAATAGGTGAGAATCCAAATGAGGTCTTGCATCTGAGTTTGCTTGGGGCTTCCAAAATGAAGAATCCACCCCCTCTGCTCCACCTACCACAATGAAGCGGCCTAGTTGGAGGACCTGTGTCCCAGTTACCTCCAGTAAACAAAATGCAGCATGCCTAATTTGCCTAATTTTGGAGGGGGTTGTGAATACACCTTCCAAGTGAAGACACCGTGTAGCTGCAGGAGCTAATACCTCCAGGATCAAGTGAGATGATCCATAAATAAATAAATCAAACGTTTGTAAATGTTCAATTGAGGATGTGTGAGTGATTTTAATGCATGTCTTGTTTAATCTTGTATTCATATCTTGTATTTTAACTGCTAGAACATTGCAGATTGTAGTGCATATTCACATTTCTATTACCTTTATATTTAGTTTTTTTAGAATACCATTTATGCTACAAATTAGTATAAATGTAAAATAAGTCATTTTCCACTCAGTAAATATATTTATTAAATCATACAAAGCATAAAAAGTGTGAATATACTTGTTTATTATACATCTTCCCGTAGGGGAAGATTTCAGGGGGATGCAGGGGTTACATCCTCCTCAATGTTTACATCATGCGCATTTGACCAAAGGTTTGCACCTTCAACTTGAACTGTAATACTCCAGGAAGTTAGAAACTCTGATTCCTTTGGGAGTTTTAAAGCTTTATGAGTTTATATCTCTAGTAATATTCAGATCAGTGTGTGTGATGATTGCTTTGAGTGAATGATTGTCTTTGTTATGACTTTGTGTTTATGTATTTTGTTTTTAAGTCTGGCTTGTAAAAGAGATCCTGACCTCATGGACTTGTTTGGTAAATGCTCATTTACCTAACAAATATATTTCATACATATAAACTTAACCAAATTCAAATTAGTCAGGTTATTTTTTTATTCTTTTTTTTTGTCAATGAGGTCCTTCCCCTAATACACTGAACAAAAATATAAACACACCATGTCAAATAGAAGAGTTTTATGAACATTTGGGTTACGCAATATATAGAGAAACTCAAAATATATTTTCAGTAATTACTGATCTTCATATCGGCATTGATAACATCGTGGTATGGCCATTTGTAGCAGATTGAAAGTCCTTTGAACATGACAGGAGTCAGGTTGAGGAATTAGATTTTTCACTATCTTGTGTATCCGCCAGCTGCGTCTCTCAGAGCAACACATCTTCTTCACATGGAGTTGATCAGATTGCCTATGGTGGCCTGTGGAATGTTATTCCATTCCTCCTGGAGTGCCACACGGAGCTGACCCACATTGCCTGGAACTGGAACACGGTCCTGGACACGCCTATCCAGAACATCCCAAAGATGCTCTATTGGGGACATGTCTGCCGAATATGCAGGCCAGTCCAGAACTTCAATGTCCTCTGTTTGAAGGAATTTCATGCAGATGCGGGCAACATGAGGTCGGGCATTGTCATGTTGAAAGGTGATGTCATGCTGGTGCACAAACGGCACAACAATTGGGGTGAGAATCTCGTCCTGATATCTTTGTGCATTAAGGTTCCCTTCAATGAAGTGCAATGGTGTTCTATGTCTGTATGTGATGCCTGACCACACCATAAATCCACCACCTCCATGGGCAACCCTGGGCATAACATTTGCATCTGCAAACCGTTCACCCACGCGTCGCCAGACACGCTGTCTTCCATCTGCACGATACAACTGGAACCCGGATTCATCCGTGAACATCACTCTTCTCCAGCGTGCCAAGGGCCATCGGACATGTGCATTCGCCCATGCGAGTTGGTTCCTACACCGGACAGCAGTGAGATCCAGACCACGGTGAGGGCGCCGAGCATGCAAGTTGGTTTCTCATAGGCGGTTACGAAAAGTCTGAGGTGTGATGCGTCTGTTGTGCAGACCAATAGTCTCATCAGCTGTGTGTGTCGCTGGTCTTAGCCGATCCCGCAGATGGAAGAGCCGGATGTGGTGATCTTGTGCTGGATGGTCACACGTGGCCGACGAGGATGAGGTCGATTTGCAGTAGTGCCAGTCTGTTGGAAACAAACTCTTAATCGGCCTATGGTCCAATAATGGACATTGAGCCGTGCAGCTACTGCTGTGGCGGACATCCCTGCATTCAACATGCCAATGGCACGCTCCCGCATAACTTGCGACATCTGAGGCATTATGACTTGTGACAAAATTTGACATTTTGGGGTGGCCTTTTATTGTCCCCAGTCCAAGGATTGTCCAGCTGTTGCTCATTTTGTCTGATCACCCACTGGACATGCCCCACCCATGGACTGAGTAGAAAAACACTGAGTAATGCTCACTGACAGCAAGTTGGATTAAAAATTATACACAAATCAAGAGAACCATTACTTTTGTATAATAAAATGTCAGCAAATGCTCATTTACAGTTGTTAACTCCACATGGCAACAGTATTTGACATGGGGCGTTTATATTTTTGTTCAGTGTAGATTAGTTAGGTAACTTTATATAATGTAAAATTTTGGAAGGTCTAAAACAATAAATTACTAAGGTAAGCTAGGAATTGATAAATATTGTAGAGTAGTAATGCAAATTTTAAAATTAGCCAGGTACATTTGGATAATACAAATACTGTACAGTTTTAAATATAATTAAATAAATCAGGAAAATGAATATAACAAATGATATTGTAAAATCTCAACCTTAATATTTAAATTAGTTACACACATTTATGTCTGACATGACATGTTAACCATAATTCAATAGAATAAATATAATAGTAATAAATCCAATAAAAATATTGCAGGGTCATGACCTTAAAATTTAAATAAGTCAAGTAAATGTATATAACCAGTAATATCGATGGCTCTTAAATGTAATATTTAAACTGGTCAGGTAAAGTTACATTTGATTTAATATTATAGGGTCCTAACCATATTTTATGAATTAGTTAGATAAATGTATATAACAAAAAATATCTAAATTAACAAGTAAATTCATATTTAATATTTTATTGTAGAGTCGTAACTATAATTTTTAAATTACATAAATAAATGTGTATTATAAATACTATTTTAGGCACTTAATGTTAGCATTAAAATCAGGTAAATGTACATTTTATAGTATATTGTGGGTTTTCACTTGATTTTTTTTTAACTTGTGAGGTCAATCATAACTCTGATTTTATTTGTCTACTGTAAAGAACTTGGCTGTCCGCCTGTTGTTTTAAATGTGTTGTCAAAATAGAAATAATAAATGATTCAACTTCTTCTGTTTCCTCAGTTTGTCTGCATCCAGCTTGATCCAAGGTCAACCTGTTGCGTCACACAGAAGAACATTCTCTTCTGCAGGACATGCAGGCGTCACCAATAACAAGCTGTTATTGTCATGTCTTCTTTCTTTTGTAGTAAACTGAGATAAGACATTTACCCAACAGTAGCTGTTTCCTTTTACCATATATGCACATATTGGAATATCCACACAAAAATATGCTTAAAAAAACACATTAAGAAAATAATTAAATCATATCAGACTGCAATTTAGTTATTATAAAACTCAATGTAAAACCCTGTAAAAATGCATCGTCCCCTATGACCCAATACTCTGTTACTTATTTATATTGATAGTAAAGTTGTCAATGTATTGATTCTGTCTAGCACAGACTTTGCAGAGGTCACTTTTTAGCACTTTCCAGATGTGATTGCCAACACACAGAAGACAAACACAGGATCATCAAACTGATTTTTCAGCCTGACGTGGACATTTAACACTAAATATCCCTGGTGTCAAAGGAACAAACTAATTTGTCACTATTTAATTAAACATATTCTCCAGGTTGATGACACTGAGGCGTGGAAGACAATTTGTCCATGATAGCTTTGACTGCAAATAATGTTGGAGCTCTGGAAAGAGAAGATGAGGAGGAGGAGGAGGAGGAAGAACTGAAGGGTTCAAGAAAGGAAACCAACACGACGCTTCACCTTTCACTCATAAACTGGCTGTCAGTCAATTTTTATATAAATTTTGGTGACACATGTTTTCTACTCTTGACTGGACTACACATTTTTGAGTGAGATCTCTTATAATGAGGTGTTTTCCTTCACAGTCGCCATCTAACAACCACCTAGTAACACTTTGGCAACACCTGAAACACCAGAGAAAACTCAAAGAACTGAAATGTGACTGAAACTGGCAGCATTGGACACATTTTTGTGCAACTAGCAGTCACTGTCACTTTCCTTTATTACAAACCAAGACCTGCATTGAACCTGTACCAAGACATTTTTATTGGATCATTTTATTACATTTCTGTCTCGTTTTTATCTCTTCTCCCTCGCTCTCCTTTTCCTTTGTTTTTCTGCTTCTAACTAAAATTCCAACACATGTCTGACATGCAGGTTTTCCCAGCAGGGCTACAAATTTTTTATTTTTTAAAATATTGTATTTTGTTAAACAATTATATATATACAGTTGAAACCAGAAGTTCACATCCACTGTATAAGAAAAACAAACAATAAAAACCTCTAACTTTTTTTTATTCTCACTGTCTGACATTGAGTCACTAAACTTTTCCTGTTTTAGGTCAGTTAGGATTACCAAAAATATTTCTATTTGTTAAACACCCAAATAATGAGAGAGAGGATTTTTTTAAACAAATATTTTGCTATTACTTTCTTCAAAGTCAGAAGCTTACATACATTTCCTTAGTATTTGGTAGCATTGCCTTTAAACTGTATGACTTGGGTCAGATGTTTTGGGTTTCCTTCTACAAGCTTCTCACAATAGTTTGATGAATTCTGGCCCATTCCTTCTGACAGAACTGGTGGAAATGAGTCAGATTTGTTGGCTGCCTTGCTCCACACGCCTTTTCAGCTCTGCCCACAAATTTTCTACGGGATTTAGATCAGGGCTTTGTGATGGCCACTCAAAAATATTGAGTCATTGTCCATTTGAAAACCCATTAGTGCCCAAACTGTAACTTCCTGGCTGATGTCTTGAGATGTTGCTTCATCATTTCCACATTATGTTCTTTCCTCATGATGCCATCTATTTTGTGAAGTGCACCAGTCAATCCTGCAGCAAAACACCCCCACAATATGATGCTGCCACCCCCGTACTTCAAAGTTGGGATGGTGTTCTCAGGCTTGCAGAACCCTTCTCCTTCCTGAGCGCTATGATGGCTGGACATTCCCATGTGTTTGTACTTGTATATAATAACTGAACAGAAGAACACGGAACCTTCAGGCATCTGGAAATTGTCCCCAAGGATGAACCAGACTTGTGGAGGTCCACCATCCTCTTCCTGATGTCTTAGCTGATTTCTTTAAAAATGATCAATGTAAATCTAAATCTTTATCCCATGGAGGTCTGGATTTGGAATCATACTCAAAAGTGGAAAACCACATTACAGGCTGATCCAACTTCAGTGGAAATTCCTCAAGACAAGTCAGAATGAGACTCAGTAGTGTGTGTGGCCTTCACATGCCTGTATGACCTCCCTACAACACCTGGGCATGCTCCTGATGAGGCGGCAGATGTTCTCCCGAGGGATCTCATCCCAGGAGTAAAGCATCAGTCAACTCCTGGACAGTCTGTGGTGCAATGTGGCGTTGGTGGATGGAACGAGACGTGATGTCCCAGATGTTGGATTCAGGTCTGGGGAACGGGCAGGCCAGTCATAGCATCAATGCCTTCATCATCCGGAACTGGTGACACACTTCAGCCACATGAGGCCTAGCTTTGTCGTGCATCAGAAGGAACCCAGGGCCTACTGCACTGGCATATGGTCTCACAGTGGGTCTGAGGATCTCATCCTGGTACCTAATGGCAGTCAGGGTACCTCTGGCTAGCCCATGGAGGGCTGTGCGGCCCTCCAAAGAAATGGCTCTCCACACCATTACTGACCCACCACCACACTGGTCATGCTGGAGGATGCTGCAGGCAGCAGAATGTTCTCCACAGCGTCTCCAGACTCTGTCACGTCTGTCACATGTGCTCAGTGTGAACGTGCTTTCATCCATGAAGAGCACAGGGTGCCAATGGCAAATCTGCCAATCTTGGTGTTCTAGGGCAAATGCCAATCGCCCTGCATGGTGCTGGGCTGTAAGCACAAGCCCCACTTGTGGATGTTGGGCCCTCATACCACCTCATGGAGTCTGTTTCTGACAGTTAGAGCAGAAACATGCATATTAGTTGCCTGCTGGAGGTCATCCTGGTCCTCCTGCACAAAGGAGGAGGTAGCGGTCCTGCTGCTGGGTTGTTGCCCTCCTATGACCTCCTCCATGTCTCCTGGTGTACTGGCCTGTCTCCTGGTGTCTCCTCCAGGCTCTGGACACTGTGCTGAGAGACACAGTAAACCTTCTTGCCACAGCTCGCATTGATGTGCCATCCTGGATGAGCTGCTCTACCTGAGCAACTTCTGTGGGTTGTAGACGCTGCCTCATGCTACCTCTAGGCCTGAGAGCACTGACAAAATGCAAAAGTGACCAAAACATCAGCCAGAAAGGATGAGAACAGAGACATGGTCTGTGGTCACCACCTCCACTCCTTCATAGTGGTTGTCTTGCTGATTGCCTCTCATTTCCACCTGTTCTCTGTTCCATCTGCACAACAGCAGGTGAAACTGATTCACCATCAGTGTTGTTTCCTACCTGGACAGGTTGATTTCACAGATGTGTGATTGACTTGGAGTTACATTGTGTTTAGGTGGTCCCTTTATTTTTTTTGAGCAGTATAATTTAAGGCATAGTAGTCTTAGTGTGTGTAAACTTCTGACTCTGAAGAAAGTAATAAAAAAAATCTCTTAAAAACTCAGTTTTTCTGTTTTTTTAATTTATTTATTTTTACAAATTTTTTGGTCTATTTAAAAAAAATGGTGTCCTTTTTTCCCTCCCTCTTATCTATTTTGCTTTCTTTTGTTGCCTTGTCCTTAGTCAAAGTGCTAGCATGTGACTGGCATGTTCCTCCACATATGGGACACAACTTACTTTCTCCAAACAACAAACTGTTGTATTTCATTGTATTTTGTGCAAATCATGCATTAAAAACAAATGTTTTTTCAACATCTTGCAGCACAACATAGTAGGAAGAAAATGAACAAGGATATTTTGAATCGCAGCCATGAACTTTATGGGCAAAGGGTCGCCCTGCTTGCAATTACTAGAACAGAGGAAAGCTGTCATCAGCAGTCAGTTACGTCAAGACCCTGATAAGATCAGAGGGAGAATGAACTCTGACATTGTTTTAAGGTCCGCATGTGGTCTCTTACATAGCCTCATAACTATTATTTTCTCAGTATCCAAAGCCAGCACATACCATGTAACCACACACTGCGTAATAAACAAGATCTACATCAGCGTGTTTTGAATTCTGCATATTTTACAGTCAGTAATTGGGAAAATGTCTGAATTTTGACTTCAGATGTAGATTTCTGGGGATAAATCACAGAAATTGTAAGATTTGGAAAGCTAAAAACAAATTTGCACTTCTGAATATTTATTAATATTGATATATTTGCAGTGTGCTTGCATGTTTGACAGCATTTCTACAAGCTG
>NW_007579145.1:0-44210 GCF_000690725.1 Stegastes partitus
ACACACTCTCACACACATTTTTTTCTCTTCTGGGAAAAAATAAATAAATAAATAGATACAATCTGTAAAAGGTGCATACTGATAGAGAGAAAGACCCCCTTTTAGATACACACACTATCTCGCTCCCACTCGTACGCGCACGCACCCTGTACTAAAACGCAGACGCACACCCTCACACGCACAAATATAGTTACGCACTCGCACGCAAACACTACGCCCTGCTTCGATACTTAAAACCTCTTAAAATTCTCCTAAAATAAACCGAGCAAAAAATACATTTATAAGACCAGCACCCCGATTGTGCAAACAAATCAAGGATAAATTAAACCAATAACATCATGAATATAAAACAAAAAATAGTCATGGCTAGCCAGTTTTGCACAATATTGAACTGTTAAATACATAGTGGGCGTGGTCTGTAGAAAGAGTGTGTGGCAGCAAATCCAACAGGACTCCACGCTGAGAGGAAGAGGAGGGTCTCGGAGAAGGAAGTGAGGTTGATTGACGGCAGACCCCTGTGCGGATCCATGCTCGGAGTCTGTTCTCTTTTCAATCGGTCACTCCTGTTCTCTCGTGCACCCTGCCATCTCTGTTGCCCTGTTTGACAAATGCACGCCTCCCCGAGGGCTGAAAAAGCAAAAAAACAAAAAACAAAACAAAACAAAACGAAAACCCATCGATGGAGGGAGAGGGATGGCGAAATAACCAAAGAGGAGGGAGGAAGGATAGAGGAAGGAGTGAGGAATGGCGAGGTATGAGGCAGAAAAGGGGGCTCGCTGTCTCTGCTTAGCCACCCTGTGCAGCTCCCCGCTTCGTAATCGGGGCCGCAAGTGGCCAAACGAGGAAAAGCGGCGGAGGAGGCGGAGCCAGGTCCAGGTGACGGACCAGGTGAGTTTGTCTCTCGCTGGAGTCTCACTGACCAGCGGATAAAATAAGAGCTGGCTCGCTTCCTGTTGGCCAGAGTGTCTCTCTGCCTGTGGCCCCCTGTGGCAGCCCCGTTGAGGCTGTTGGAACCATCCCTCAAATCCTTCCCCCCCTTGGCTGGGGGTGGTGTGTCACCTTAATCCCACCCCCAGGCTGGCAGGGCTGTGCTCCAAGGTTCCTTAGCTTTGGAAGAGGAGGAGAAATGAGATTTCAAACAAGGGGTTTGTCTCAACCCCCTGTTTAACTCAATACAGCGCTTCATCATCATCAGTGAACCGAGAAGGAGGAGTTGACCTTTGACCTCGAGCGGTCAGATTGTAATCCTTAACTGACCCCTCCACAAGCTGCTCTGCTGTCCCCTACCTGGGGTCATGGCGGCCAGACAAACAACAATAACACAACACCAAAGTAGTAAATGAAAACATTAAACACACTATGTCGTCTACCTTTTTTCTTCATTCACGCCTTCCCTTGTCTTTTTCTTTTTCTGCTTGTCTCTACGTTTCGGCTCTTCACACTTTGAGGACATGATAAAACTGTGAGGCACTTTAGAGACACACTCAGACATGTGTGGAGAACACACACACACACACACGCACACATACACACACACACAAATAGAGAAAATCATAGATCACGCAGACACACACACACTCAGAGAGTACACAGTCTGGTATACTTTACTACAAACATCCACACACATACTAACTCATAGAAACCAACAGAGTCATAACCAGGTGTTTAAGGTTGCGTCACTGGCCGCCATCGTCCAGAGCGACACCGTGTTCATGTGTGTGTGTGTGAGTTGATGTGGGGACAGACAGATCCAGCCGTGGCGCTGTGAGGCAGCACTGACAAGCGTCGGTCTCTGATGATGTCAGAGGGGCCAGTTGGCCGATTTGAACCCGTTGAGTTGACTCCTACAAACTCGTCACGCACTCCATATCCTCGTCCTCCAACAGCCCGCTGTTTCTCTGTCGCGCTCCTCCGATCACCACCGAGCTTCTGTGGGACCCCTCTTCCCTCCCTGCCGCGTCCTCCTCCTCCTCCTCGTCTCGCGCCCTCCCCCTGGCCAGCAGCTCCTGCCGCTCCTCTATAGAGGACGGCCCGTGGATGGAGCCCCGGCTTCCTGTGGACTCTCCCCCACCTTCGCTGGGACTCAAGCTGGGCACTCGGTCCCTGTGTGTTGCTGCTGCTGCTGCTGCTGCTGCTGCTGCTGTGTGGAAGGGGAGGATGTTGCCGTTAGGGCTGTGCTGAGAGGTGGAGGAGGTGCTGGACGTGGCGTTTGTGGTGCTGTTGCCGTTGAGAATGTTGTTGGCGGCGTGCTCCATCTCCTCGATGGTCATGTCGCAGGCATCGGCCAACTCGGCTTTAGTCGCCTCGATGAACGACGGGTCCTGGGCGAAGTGACCCAAGCCCTCTGATATTAGCACCTTGAGAGGAAAATGGGGAAAAAGAGGAGTGGGAGCAAAGAGTAAGGTTTAATGTTTTATGGGTATGTTGCTAAATACAGGCTGAACTGAAGCCCTTTTCAGACATGGGACACACAACACTACTGGCTTCATCAGTCTGTTAATGCGATGGCGGTCTGTCATTAGGACGTCACTTTAACCTTCATGCTCCTCACAGCTTTATTCAGACATATGCGAGCAAAATATCACATGGTCACAATTGTGCAAGTGTCTGATCATCATTCTAATGTTTTGGAGACACTGGGGTCAGCATGGGTAGCTACTGCGTTAGCTATTGTAATTGAAAATAGTAAATTTTCCTTGTCTCTGGCTCATTCAGTCTCTCTTTGCCAGGTGTGTGAGACAGTCCATTTAGCTGTTAGTGTTTCAATTAGACAAAATAGAGGAGAGATTAAGATGCTGATTAAAAGGGAGAGACAGTATAAAAGTAGTGGAAAAGTCCCTTGGATAGCCTGGGAATCAACAAACTAAACCTCAACTGCTGTTTTCCGATTTAATTTTGGTGAGCATCATTTATCTAAGGTTAGTCTCTATATTTATTGCAGTAAAGTTTTATTTTTATGGACATTTCAGTTTGTAGCCTAACGGATGTGAAACTGTGGAGCAAAATGAATGAGAAAAGGGTGTTGGGATGTTGGCACACAAACTGTGTCCTTGGCTGTCTTTGGACCAAAATGAAATGTGGAAAAATCTTCCCCTAAATCGCCTCACACAACTTGGTGTAACTCTGGTTGTGTGTGTGTGTGTGTGTGTGTGTGCTTTTTCTTTAATGTGATTGTGATATATAAATGGGTCCGATTGAACAAGATTGCAACGTTTACAGAAAAGTGACCAGGGTGCTCGTTCATTCACAAAGGTGTTCAGTTGCTGTCAGATTAACAGAAAGGAGTCCATGTCTGAAAAGGGCCACAGAATAACCAACCGTACACACACATATACATGTACACACACTCACCGCCTCCACCAGACTTCCTGCACTGCCGTGAGACAGCGAGCTGGAGTCTTTTCCCAGTAGCGAGGGCACTGTGAGCGACACCGGCCGTGGTGCTCTTTGACTAGACGCTGACACGCTAGGGGTGGGGCTAGGACTGGGCACCCGGCTGTTCCCATTACTGTCGCTGTACCTAGAGGCAAGGCATCAGATTAATAAATGCATTATTGTGCCAAACTGTGAACTAGCAGCTATTTTTAGAGGCACTTAGTCTTACCAGGGCCCACAGTTGACAGAGGGCAAGCTGGTATTGAGCTTTTCATGGGAGTTGGAGCCCTCTAACCTCAGAGAGGGAACTCGCTGATAGGAGGCATCACTGCATTGGCCTGAAAAAGCAAAGACGGCAGAAGCAGCAGTGAGAAGAAGAAACCTATCTCAATGTGGAAGCTGTGATGCGACAGAAACACGTCCTTCACAGTTCTCTCTTCTGGTTTCAGTGACATGTTTTTCTTGCTCATTAAATTCAGGTGTAATTGTGCTTCCTGAGGAAATGGGATCCAATTTTATTTCGCAGCACTTGACAAACAGCGTTTTGGCCTTTGAAGCGAGCACAGGATGCGGTTGTACCTGTGGGACTGGCTGGAGGCGTGGAGCACAGCCGACTGAAGAGGGTCGGTGAGTGACTCCTTCTTAGCAGAGGACTCAGCCCTGCCACTGCCAGAGCCTGGAGGAAGAGGAGACAGCACAGGGAGAGGATTATGTCTGCAGAACAGAGCTGGGGTTTCAACTCCACATCCTGTATTTAAATTGACTTTACAAATGTGCTTTTAAGTGTAAGATTACCATGTGGGAGTCTACTACCTGATGATGTACAAGATGTAAGGGTACAGCTGTCTTCTGGGAGACATCTGGCCCCGATCGTCTCCGGAGACACTCCAGATGGAAGGACGATCTCCGCCCTGACACCACAAATAAACAGAATGCAAAAATACAGTTTAAAAGTGAGCAGCGTGTTCACATTTTATCCGTGCATGCGTGTCCGCTCACCCAGAGAAGTGGGGCAGAGGAAGACTCTCCTGGGAGACTGCCACCCTCCTCCTCCTCCTCTTCTGTCCTCTACCTCCTCTGCATCCTCCATGGGAGTCAGCTGCTTACAGGTATCATCGTGATACACCAGCCTAACAAGCGCACACAAAGAAACAGTCAAACCTCGTGAACTGATAAAACTTTCAGATTAAAGCGTGAATGTTTAACTCGGCAGTACATGTCGGAGGAGAGCGAGTGGTCGTCCTCGTGGTACTCCCTGTCGTCTGCATAGCTCTCATCGTACGTCTCCTCCGTGGACCCCTCCCCTCTTCGGATGATTGGCAGGCGGCTGTCACTCGAGTCCGAGCTACAAACAGACAAACAGGCAAAAACGACCAAACAAGCGAACAGACAGACAAAGACACAAAATGAACATAAACGCACACCACAGATGGAAAAACATGGGGACAAATATGCAAACAGATGTAAACACACAGGGGGAAAAAAAAGCAGCTGATTAGCAAAAAACTCAGAAAGGAGCTTAGGAGGAGGAGGAGGAGGAAGAGGAAGAGGAGGAGGAGAAGAAGGAGGAGAGCGAGAAACCCACAGAGGCTTAACTACTGCATGTAGGAAAAGGAAGGAGGAGAAGAAGAAAACGTCTGAGGAGAAGCGGGTGGGAATTACAGCTATATTGTTGAAGCAAAATGGTGAATAGCATTAAAGGCAACACCTGGAATATGATAAATAAGAGCAAGACTGAAGTTCAGACATCTTTGAAAAGCAAAGACATTATTGAGGGATTGCATCAGGTAATGTTGCTCACTAACCCTCAGAGAGCAGTATTTTAATGTAGGCCCGCAGGGAAATTAAGCAGGTACTTTTTATGCTGTTGTCATCACTCCAAGTGAAGGTCAATAAAGAATCAAAGGCTGTCAGTTTTTTTCTGTTCACCTGTTTGGAAGTGGAAGTGAAGACAAGAAAGTTCTATCACTGAAGCCCTAAACCCAGTGAAGGGTTTAAATTTAATCTTTGAAAAATTCACCTAAACTACACCATTTATCAGAACTAGAAACTGTAAAAAAATAGAACGACTTGACAGATTTTCAGCTTTAGGTTGTTGAACTACTCCTTTGTGACGTACTGCTTCATTGTAAATCTAAGCTTAAAATTGTGATATTTCACCAGTATTGCTCTATTTCGCACATCTTGTTTACATTCTTCAAATGTGAACCATCTTCACTGACCACATCCTGTGAAAAAGAGAAATTTCTGCACTCCTCTGCACAACTGTGACACCATGAGTGCCTCAGCTACAACTAACTGTCACGGAGAAAAAAAATTCTGGGACTTCTTAGCTGAAATGCAGGATGTGTGGAAACAAATTTAAAATGTAAGCAGTAAAATCAATCAATAGCATGTAGAGCAATTTCCCCCCAGTATTGCTAACACTTGTGGACACTTGGAATATATTGTATATGTTGATTTCAGGGTTTCTCCATAAATAAAATAAAAAATTTCCATGTTAGTGTTTTCCTGTTTTAGCCTTAATGGCATTCTAATTGTGTTAAGCTGCACAGAAGACATTTTTGAGTTCTCTACTCTCTAGCCGTGGTTGTATCGTTTCCATAGAGGTTCAGGACTTTGTGTTCCAGTGAAACATGAGTCCCCAGTAAAAAATACATGTATTGGGACCAAAAAAAATTCCCAAAACTGCTTTGGGTTAACAGGGTAAAAGCAAAACCGTACCCAACCCTGTGTCATGTTATATCCTCTTTGTTTCTCAAAGATGTCTTCCCTTCAGTCACATCTATTTCATACCCCAGACTAAAGCTTTAAGGAAACATCCTGACATTTGAATTTTAATCTTTTCTTCATCACCAGATTGTTCGTTTAAAAGCTGCAACATGTCAGCTTAGAAAAAAAAACACATCTGTCTACAGTTATGTTTCAAATTAAAAGTCAAAACCCACTGCCTGCTCTGCAGCACCCATTATTTTTAATGATGAACCCTTACAAATACACTAACTATTCTTTAATTATTTCCGGCAGAGGTACATAAACTTCTCCTAAGAACAGACTGGTGAAGAAAACTAAACAAAATTCAAAATGCCATGATGCCCATGTAATCAGCTATTTAAAGGTTCCACAGCAAACTCTGGGTTAGAACAGCATTTAATTAAAACCTGACTGAGACTGTTGACTTTGAACAAGCCTGCATGGAGGTTAACCTGTCTCTTAATCGATCAAATCCAAAGAGATAGTGCATCCCTGTAATGGAGCTCTTAATTCTAGTTCACTTAGTGCCTCTAAGTAGGCAAAGTGAATCAGTGCAACTCCATCTTTAACTTTTATTTAGGCACTCAGTCTTCAGTGGATCATAGTGCATGGATGCTGGCGAACACAATTTGTAAACATAAGTAAAGTTTAAAGAAGCTGCAATATTTATTAAAACCCCTAATAGAGAAAGAACATGAAAGGAATAAATAAAAAGGGTAATAACTTTGCTATTCTTAAAGAGGCTGTGCAAGCAGGAAGTCATGCAGTCATTAAAGTAAGTATGTATGCACTCAGTGAATTCCACAGTAATCTGATATTTTGGGACCAAAGTTTGCATTCGGATTTGTATGATAGCTTAAGAAGTGTTGGTAGACACAAATTTAAAAACATATAAGTGAAATTTCATTGAAACATTGTTTGTAGTTGTCAAGCTGTTGCTCTGTGTTGAATAGATCAACAGTGAGTTGCATTTGAACTACATTTACCACAATTGTACTCCAAATTTACGGAGCTATTGGACTCGAAATAGCAGGTAAGTATTTAAATATTCAATTTCTATTCAGATAAGGGACAAAACTGACATTGTGTCTAACCCAGACCTGCCATAAAATACAGTACAACGCAACAAAAGCAACAAAAGCCTCTGGCCGCACCAACAGTCTGTCTGTGGCTTTGGTAGCTGATTGTGTAGTAGCAGCATGTAGCCTGGCTTTTTGCTATAGCAACTAAAGCTTGATGTGCATAGCAACAAGTGTCGCTATAGCACCTTGACAGTTATGCTATTTTATATAGCATCATGAAATCTTTTTGCGCGCACTTAGGGGAGAAACAGAACACACACACACACACACACACACACACACTCTTTCTCTCTGTCTCCTGGCAACATACCGCATAAGGGTGTCATAAAAACACGTCCTGCTTGCCACCAGAAACAAAAGACAGGGAAAGAAAGCAGGTAGTATAAAGAAAGTGAAGTGAAATAGTAGAGTCATCACCCAAGTGTCATTCTGGTAAATCTGTTAACTAAATGTTTGTTATGATGGCCCGGAAGTGAAAGAGAAAAAATCTTGCCTCTGTCCAAAGCACAATAAGTCAACTCCAAAACAACACTTACATATAGTGTATGTATGTGTAACACTTGTTAAGATACAGATGTAAGATGGCGTCTAGCCTGCACTCACCTCTTTGGAGGAAAGCACCATGCAGATCTTGGCAGCAGGATGGGGGTGAGCGGCTGCCCCGTGTGCCCGTCCACAGTGCTTATGGACGGGCTTGGGAATCGACTGATGCCCTGCGCCGTCACCCCGGCCATGCCAGTGTTGTTGGCGTTGTTGATGTTGGCGTTGGAGCCTGATGAGGAGTAAGAGGAAGGGGTGAAAGTGGTGGAGTCCATGAGCTTCTCATGAGACGGACTCTCGCCTTCGCAAGGTGAGCCTTTCTGGCTGATATGCAAGGGACGCTGGGTGGTGAAGGACTGTGGGAAGGAGCTACGGCCGTCGCTCTGGTTGTAGTAGTTGACGTGGTTGCCAAACAACCCGCCTGTACGCTGTGGTGGGTGAAGACAAAGAAAGACAAAGGAGAGAAAGAAACATGGAGAGACAGAAAAGAGGGGTGAGAAGAGAAAAGGACATGACAAAGAGGAAAGAGTTCAAATGAAGCTGAAGCTCAAATATCTTCATATCTTATTGCACACAACATTCAGCTCAAACGTCATAGCGACTACTGTCACATTCACTGCTAGCAGCATTAAAACTTTGCTCAGCCATGATGGAAATGCAAAGCAAAGGCTTTTTGTCACCAAGCAAGAAGTGTCATTTACATTGCAGTCTAAAAAACATGACAACGTTTTTAAGTGATTAAATCCTTGACATGGGAGCAGAATGGTGTGACTGAATGAACAAGGCACTAAAATATCATCAAAAATCTCAATATTGCCTAATATTAGGTATCAGAACAGGGATTTCACGTCCAGTTAGCTATTGTTGCTTAAATACACGTAGAACCACTTTATGTGTTACACACTGTCGGCAAATGTAATAAAATGCTGCAGCAAATGAAGCACAGCATATGAACGTTGCAATGGTAGTGAAAATGGAAGGCTGACAACTGGCATAACTCACCCACTTAGCAGTAGAAGTAGAAGACACTTTGTGTGTGTGTGTGTGGTGGAGTGTGTGGTGTGTGTGTGTGTGCATATGTGTATGAGGCTTGCAGTTCCAGTGATCAAGTTGTTCAGGTTATGTTGTTTATTTTATGATTTTACCTGTAAAATTAAACAGTGTTTTATGATTTGTGTTCACAGGAAGTCTGTTCAAAACCCAGCTGACCAAATGTAGTTTTGAATCTGCAGTAATTTGCAGCCAAGCTATGTGGTGGAAAATGAGGCCTTGTAAAAAATGTCTTTTCGACTCATGCAGGCATGTATGTGTTATGTGCATGGAGCAGTAATAAGGCTTCAAGCTGGCGCTGATCATCTCTCTCTTGCTCTCTCTCTGGAGAGTGAGTGAAAGTGTGTGTATCCAACCTTTACCCTGAAGATATCGTCCTCAGATGCCGCCGACACAGGCTCCTTCAGGCCTTTATCCAGCTCCTCCTCCACTGTCAGGTCTCCAGAGATGGCCCTCCTAATCTCTGGACCAATGTCATGCAATGTCCGCAGGCCCGCCTACACACAGACCAAACACCATCAGCTTACTTTTACTTACTGATAGTTCATTCATACCAAAGAAGGCTACTATATACACGATATTTCCACTTCTTTAGGGAAGTATAAACAAAACTGCAGAGTGTACCTGCAGAGAGAGAGCAGTTTTCGGGGGCACCTTGGCCACCAGCCCTTGTTCTTTCCTCTTCTTGAACTTGCGGAAATATTCCTGGATGAGGAAGGTGGCGTAGAACTTTCCGACCGTTACCTCATCATCTGCAAAAAATGTAAATATTGTCATTTAAATAGGTTGTTGCTTCAAATTTTGAGTATTTTTCAGAAAATCTGTTGTAAGTGACGCAACAAAAGCAAATCACAGTGTGTAGAATAATGACTGTTGCAAGTGTTGTCGATATTAGCGCATATAAAGTTGTGTTGCAGAGGACACGCACCACCAGCAGGAGGCACTACTTGATCCAGTAGCTTCATGCTGGTTCTCTTCCAGATCTTCTTCACTATTGCCCTCAGCTCCTCATTAGCCTGCTCCAGGTTGCCTGCACACAGTCAAAGCAGTATTTTCACAGTTATGTTTGAAAAGCCTCAACACAGCCTCTGTTATTTGTATCTACAAGACAATACACTGTTTGTACATTTAACACTGAATCTAAGGATTTGCTCGATTATTTTTTGTGTCTTTTGTGTCATTGGTAAGTAAAATATTTTCACGACAAAAGAAGTTTTGGCTGATATAACAGAACAGACAGCAGCCAGATCAGGTGAGGCAGGTCCAGTGAAAGGCCTTAGCTTTAATAATCAGGTGACTAATCTGTATTAGGAGAAAAAGTGCACCAATCTGAATCATAACCCCAAGTCCCAACTTTTGAGAAACAGTCTTATGAATAAAATGTCACCAGTTTGACCCTGGAGGGAAAAATCTGGGTGGCAAAATTGAAAAAGCGATACCGAGCAAATAAAGATCAAAAGCTGATCATAACGAGATCAAGTCATTCCCATCTTATGCTCTCTGTATCTATATAACAATGTGCCTGTCATTGTGTATTTGTGAGGCTTGTTTTAGTGTTTTTCTTGTGTGTGTCTGTCACCTTCAGTCTTGATCCTGAGTGCGGTTCTGACCAGAGCAAACAGCGTGGCGTTGAACATCACTGTTCCGTCGCTGTTCAGAGGCATGTTCATCGACACCAGACGCTACATGAGACACAACACACACACACACACAGAGCAATGGGCAATTATATTAATAAACAGCTGCCAACAGACACTGGCAGCTGGCGGTTTGTTAAAAATAAAAACAGTAGTTTGACACTACGTACACTAATTTCCCTTTAGGGAGATCTTAAGAGATATTTCCTCTAAATGTACGATTTGTTGTCAGTGTGCCATTTGAGTCATTGTGGAAGGTGTTATAAGCTGTCCATATGTCATCACATTAATACAACAACAACATAGTGATTTGTATATATTTATCACTCATTGTAAACAGACAGTTTTAACCTGTAGTGCTGCTGCGCTACTTTCTACGTTAAGGTTGATTAACTTTTTCTGGTTTTGTCTCACTGCTGCAGCTCTTTGTTTGTGATTCTTGACCTTTGTTGATCACAGATCAGAGGGTTTGTACATGTAAGACACACTTGTTGTGTCACTGGAGGCTGGGCCGGGTAAATTACATTGAATATAAATACATTTTAAATATTAGAAACCAGGTTTTTGAGATGCTACTCTCATCTGTAACTTTTGATTGGCGTGTGAGTGCAGGAAAAGAAGTGCATAGTATTAATTAGTTTTTTGTTGTTGTTGTTAGTGTAGGATATTTTTAAGAGTAGCATTCACAGCCCTCCAATCCTTATTAATTTTGTGACAAAAACCTAATTTTCCCTTAAAATCAAAATCCCCTTTGCTACAACCATGAGCATCTAGTTGTTTATTTGTTACTTTCTTCTTGGTACAAGCCCCAAAAATAATAGGAGAATACACTCAAAACACTTGAATTTAAAAGCCTTTTGAAATATTCCAGAAGCTCTAGATTTGTGAGACTGTGTCAGTGTGTTTACCTTGCAAGCCACCCTGTGTGGACAGAGCTTTCCGAAGCCGAGGGGAGGCTGGATTCTCCGGAGCAGAGTCACCACATCGAGGTGCTTTATCCTCCCTCTGAAAACAGCACAGTTGTCACGTTATTGACAATCTTGACAGATCCTCTGCTGATGACAGCCTCATTATATTCTGATGGCACAGTTTGTCAGCTCTCTGTAAACTCACTTAGCTTCTGGGTCATATTCAGCCCAGATCCTCTTGAACTCATCAAGATGATGCGGCCCCAGGATCGACCAATCGCGCGTCAGGTAGTCGAAGTTGTCCATGATGACAGCCACAAACAGGTTGATGATCTGGGGGGAAAGTCAGGACTCAGTCAGGCGCTATACGATCACACTGTAATTCATAATTCAAATTAGCCCCATTTGATGTAGACTTGAACAGAAATTGTAAAGTAGTTTTCAAAAAAAACAAAACAATTGGCACCTTTGGGGAATATAATTAACTGCTTTTTGTTGAGAGCTAGATGAGACACTTCCTCTAATTGTAATGAATTATTTGTGATTACATAATCGCATTGAATATTCACATTTAAAAGCCACACATTTCTTGTCACGTCTCTGCACTCACCAGAAAGGCACAGAGCATGTAGAAGCTGACAAAGTAAATGATGGCAAACTGGCTGCCGCAGTCCTCGTTGGTCGTGCTGTTCTCATTGGTCGAACCTTTCTCGCACGGTCGATTGGGCGAACACGCCAGCATGATCTCCTGCCATGCCTCACCTGTCGCACATCTGATAGACAGTCGCATGCATACACCCGCACAAATATGCACACACATCAACGCAGATGCGTGCAAAGACACATGCATGTACAAGTACACGAAAGAAAGAAAGGCACAGAGGCACGAATATACACACACATACAAATGCATACATGTGTGTGTGTATGCGTACAAGCATACAAGCATGTAGTGACACACACACACACACACACACACACGCACGAATAATTGCAAAGACAAAAAGAGGAAGACACGCACACACATAGGCACAATTATTAGAGTGTGAACTGTATAAAAAGCAATTATGCAAAGGCTATTATGTCCTGAAACAATGAATTTACGTAGCAAATAATTCAGATTTTTGGGCTTTTTCTTGCATCAAACTACAGCTGTCTTCCATTCTGAATACTTCATCGCAATTAAGCTTATTCACACTGCAGCTGCTGTTTTGCCAGCAATTTCGGTGGGGTTTTGCCTGTTTGCTAGATCTAAAGTAAACTCCTTAATCAAACTGAGGGATTGATCGCTGATTTCCTCACTTTGGAATAGCAAATATGAAGTATCCAAGTACACTGCCTCTCTGAATGGAAGCCCAATCCTTTGATATATTCCATGTAGGGGTTTGTCCAGAACATGAACAGATAGAAACGGTACTTTTTTGAAGGTTTTCATCCCCCTGCATGGAATCTTACCATCATCGCAACCACACAGGACAGAGAAGTTTCTGGCTGTGGATCCAGACAGTTAAATGTATTATCAGTGGACTCCTCTGACAGAACTCCTCAGTGGATCAGAACATTTTGTGGTAAACCAGCGTCGAACCGTAATATTAAAGGGATCAATGTTTAATATCTACAGCTTTATAGCTTTGATTAAAGTCTCTGAATGTGGGCAGTTTCAGGGCAGCACAGTAAAAACTGACAAAACATTTTCTCACACCGGTTCTTGTGCACAGTTGGATACATTTACAGCTCGACATTTACAGACGTCCTGGCCTTGAATTAACCCACTGCTGTCATAAAATGTCAGTGATTATGCAAAATTTTGGAGATAAAAAAAAGCAAGAGTTATTGATAGAAAAGGGAGAAGAACGTGAATGCAGAGTGAGAAGAAAATTTGCATCCATGAGGGAAGAAATTAGGAAAGATGAGGGAGAAAAATATGGGAAAAGGCAGAAAGTATTCACGTGGAGGGCCGTAGTAATCTTCCTCACCTGAAGAGCAGCAGCACTGCCTGAGGGAATGTCTGGAAATTGTTGTTCCTGTTGATCTGCGTGGGGTCCCGCAGTGCTATCTTACCAAACATCTGTACAGGAGGGGAGGAAGTAGTCACAGCACACAGCATATGATGTCAGCATTGACAAGTGGAAGTCATTCAGAATTAGAGGCCAGCCGTCCCCAGCAAATCAAATTAAAGTGTCTCCCACTCAACATCAGAGAAGCAAACTATACAAGAGGAAACGAACAGAGAGAGGAAACGGAGAGACAAAGACAAACGATAACTGGATAGCAACGGGGAGGGGAGGAAGAGGTGGGGAGAAAAAAGACCAAACGGGAACTCTCGATGACAAGACTCCAGGAAGGACAGACACGGGACGAAGGCTTGCTGAAGGAGAGAAGGAGAGAGAGGACAAGGAGACAGACGGAGGGAGCTGGGGGGACAAGACGTCAGCTTACCTGCATGCCGATGACAGCGTATATGAAGAACAGCATCACTATAAGCAGAGCTACGTAGGGCAGAGCCTGAAGAGAGGAGACACACGTCAGTGGCAAGTCGGCTGCAGCGTTTTACTGCACCGAGGCTGGAGTCCATTCACTTTCATTCAAACCTCACACAGCTAATTACTCTACTTATGTTTCAGGAGACTGTTGATAAAAACTTTCAACCTCACTTGCTCTTTTTTAATTTTTTTTTTAAACGAGCAATTTCTTTTCTTGGCACTTCATGAAGTGAAAGTGAACAGATCAGCAGTCCTGCGCGGCACAACACCAAAAACAACCCAGGACAAATCATCTGACTTCGGAGCGAAAAAAAAAATCTCAGTAAAATACAAACTGCTCTCTTGGTTTAGCTGGGAGACCATTTCCAACATATTGTACAAGAACCAAACACAGCTAGAACAGATATTTCTTCTAGATTTACACACAACTGTTTAGAACTGAGCTCCAGGCTAATATTACCCCTGTGACTGGAAGAGCAGGGCCACATCATGATGAACAGAGCGAAAAAAGTTTGATTAAAAACGGAAACAGCAAACTAAAAAACTATCCATGTTAAGTACAAGAACGTATTCATGATTTTAAACTTAACATGAGTCCGGTTTTTCGCTGTATTAACAGTGTTTTGAATTTCCTCGACTGCAACATGAAGTGACCCGTCTCAGTTAACACAAGAGAGAGAGCAGATTATTTTCATTTCCCCACAACTCTCAAACAATCAAATGATTTCATTTTTTTGGTGGAGTGCTTCATTTAAACTTATCTAGCGCTTAACTACTGGCCTACAGGGGGAATGGTGAGCTCTCGAGGGTTAGTAATAGGGTGTAGGGTGTTTGAGAGAATAGAAGGAGAAGAGATGAGAAGAAAAAAATAGGGGAGAGCAGGAGAGAAAAAGATTGCTGGTTAAGATGTTTCTCCCTGTTTCCCAATTTCACGTCCCTACTTTCCTCCCTGCTTCTGCAACGAGACTCCTAAACCTCCTTTCCGTTGCCTCACGTCATCCCTCATTCTTTCTGATTTCTTCCTTTTTGAACCTCCTTCCCCATCTCCCTGACTTCCTGCACGAGTAAGACGTGGACACGAGGAGGGATGAGGCAAGGAAAGGAAAGGTGGCTTGTGAGACTCGACTCGGCTGGATTTACACAAGAACAAGAACCTTTTTAGCCCCATGTGTCTCAGATCTGAAATTACTGCACTATATTATTCATAAATAATAAATGCGTCTATATGAGTCCTTGTAAAAGGTATTAAATTTTAACACCTACAACCGGCAAACAAACCTCAAAGTCGCTACATCAAGTCTTAAAACTTGAAAAGGGAGAGTGTTCAAATAGATGTTTAGTGCAATCTGGGTCACATTTGGGTTAAACTCCACTGTTTGTGCACCACTTCTGTCCTGTGTAAACCCAACCCCCTGCTCTAGCATGTTGTGTCCGGTTCTCCCCTCACTTGGAAGGATTTGATGAAGGTCCACAGCAGGGTCCGAATCCCTTCCCCGCGAGACAGCAGCTTCACCAGCCTCATCACGCGGAACAGCCGGAAGAAGGTGATGGAGATCCTGGCGTTCTCTTCAGAGTTCTGCAGTCCCTTTTGGTGGGGTTTGGTGTTTTTTTTGTTTAGAAAAAAAACACAGGACGCATGGAAACACATGCAGATAGGTAAGGGAGGGGAAACACACACACACACACACACACGCGCGCACACACGCACGCAACCACACACAGGTATAGATGAACACATACATACGCACATGCATATACACACACAAACAAGTGTGGAAATACAGACATACAAGTAACATTTGTATGCATATTCCCACCCACACATAGATATGGGTGTAAATATGCATAACGCGCACACACACACACACACAAACACACACACACACACACACACACGCTGAGTTAATAAATGGAAATCTGCGTCCTACAAAATCCCATCAAAATCAACTGACAAAAGAGATCTTGGAGAGAATCGGGCAGTCATGCTTGTTTTTTTTTTTTTTTTGTGACTTCATGGAAAAATCACTTGGCAACAAAGAGATCAACAAATCATCCGCCGGCTTCCTGAAAACATCCGCTGCAGACTCTGTTTCCTTTTATAAACCGGATACATCGCATGTGACATTAACTGTCTTTAAAAGCAGCTAACTGATGTGTCTTTATATTTCTGACACCTAAAATCACCTCAACACAGGAAACACCCCTGACTGTTGTGTCTATATCTTATTACAAGTAAACCGAGCCTTGCACTGACATTTGACAAACATGCATTAAAATACTTTTGGGACCCTTGAAGTAAATCCTCCAACTAAGCTGAGGTATTAGATTATCCGGCGATGCTGTAGACTAAATATCTAATAGCTGAGATGAAGCCAGAGTCCTCCATCGATGGAGGTAAGCACTTTCCACAAATCACTGATAACAATTCACAGCAGACACAGTGCAGAAATTCCCGCCTGAAGGCTGATTCCTGTTTCAATAAATCATGCAGGCAGGCTAATTGTTTGTCTGTCACAGAGAAAGTGGCCACCTGAAAGAACAATCCAAATATAATATTCAGCAGGATGAAGATATTACTGCCCAATGCAGCCACTGCCACGTAAAAAATAATAATAAAAAAAATATCATATTTTCATGGGTGGCAAATCTCTTTATCTCGACCGTCTGTCTACTATAATCTTCCAGAAAGTGTTTTCACACCAGCAATCTTTTTATTTGCCGAGCTTCTTGCAAAAGAATATGCAACATTCGGCCCTCTAAAGGCATTTAAGCATTCGGTGTGCTCTGGATTGTTTTATCCAAAACTCATCTCAGTAAAGTTCTAAAGCGCAAGGTTAGGAGACACTGATTTCTAACTGCCTATTGTGCCAGTAGTCGTCCCCAGGAAATAACTCCATGATGAAATATTCAGTCATCTAGCTGAGTGCTATTCTAATACAGATTTATTTATTTATGCCGCTCCTGCTCGTTCTCGGGGACAAAAAGGCGGAAAAAACAAAGGCCACATCAGGGTTCGTGTACAGCATGATGCAGCTAATACGGGAGCAAAGGAGATCATCCGCCATTTATGCCACAAATTACAGATCAATCAGATGAAGCTGAGGATGCAAGTAGCAAATCCTCAGCAACCATAACTGCACTAATAACAATGCAAAACTGACAAGAAAATATAAAATAATCGACATCACAGAATAAACCAGAACAACCAGAATTATGCCACTTCCCTGCAATAATTAAACATGACCCCAAAGAATCAGCCTCTCTAACCTCTCCATGCCATTTGTGTTTTTCCAAGAAGCCATCAATTCTTTATGTTAATCCAACAGAGAACACACAGTGCGCTCCGACAAAGAACTTGCCATTCTCCACACATCTTACTGCAGTTTGGGACGACAGATGTCATACGTTACTTTCCAACATGATGCTGATCTGGTTTGGGAAATGTCACTGAAATATATCTATTATTTTGTAATTCTGGGATAACACAGGAGAAAGTTGGACACTTTCTAAAGGTGTTTTTTTTCTGATGAAAGTGTTGATAAGTAACTCAAGACATGAGTTGTCCCAAACTCCACGGACGGATGTGCTTAAAATGGCACATCCTTCTGAGGAGTGTAAATCACAGTTCTGTACTGCATGTAATATCACAGTTGGACCACAGTGGGCACCACTGCACCATTGAGAAAGAGTGGGGGGAGTGAGCGGAAGAGGTACAGTGACAGTAAGTGTAAAAGAGACAGAGAGCCAGAGAGTAAAAAGACAGACCGAGGATGAAGAGAATAGTTTGACAAACAAATTCATAAACAGACACATAGATGGAGNTGTAAAAGAGACAGAGAGCCAGAGAGTAAAAAGACAGACCGAGGATGAAGAGAATAGTTTGACAAACAAATTCATAAACAGACACATATAGATAGATAGTTAGATAGATAGATAGATAGATAGATAGATAGATAGATAGATAGATAGATAGATAGATAGATAGATAGATAGATAGATAGATGCGAGGTCAGTGGAGAAGAGTGATATAAAGAGAGACAGCGTGGTAGCGTGACCATAATGGCTTGTACTGATGACAAAGCACGATAGGTACCACACCCATAAGGGAAGGGGGCGCGACTTGCAAGCCATTGGGGATGGTGGGGGCAGCGGGCGCCATGGCAACAACAATAGCCACTTATACTAGGCCTTCACAATACAGCGTCCTTCACTATACGCACACACATATATATAAACAGATATATAGACATTTAAAAGTACAAAGCAACATAAGTCAGACTAACTGGGCATGCTGCAGGAGATAACAGCACGAGCGACGGGGGGGGGCGCGGGACGACAAGGTGGATGAAAAAGCCAAAAGTTCTGGATCATACCGTGGATGGCTTAGCAGAAGGAGGGATGGAAGGATGGAGGGATGGAGGGATGGTGGAGGAGGTAGGGAGGCGGACGAGGTTACCGTCGGAGCGTACCATTGGCCTTACCACAGGGGGGTGAGAGGAGGAAGAGGAGGAAGAGGAGGACGAAGAGGAGGAGGAGGAGGACGAGGACGGCTCAGCTGGCTTTAAGGAAAGGCAACAAAGATCAGCACCAGAGTAGCGCCTCGGTGTGTGTGTGTGTGTGTTGTGTGTGTCATTGTGTGTGTGCAGTGTGTGTGTTTTTGTTGTGAAAAGTAGTGAAAGTTTGGCACCAGCCCAGACAAAAAATAACTCCTGAAGCACCAGGCTGGTGAGAGTTCAGTCTCTGATCAACTCTCACATGGTGGTGGAAAAAAAAAACAAAACAGAATTTTATCTGAGCCAGCAGGGAGATTTCTGTGTGATATTGCTGCATATAGAGATTTGCCCTGTCTTCTGTGAAGGCCACATCAAGCTGAATCACTTCTTATCAAAGTAGGGGAAGATTGAAGCATGGAAGTGTGCGATATTTGTAAATTTCTGTGCAACGGCTTGAAGGCAAAAAATACTGACTGATGAAAAAGAAGCTGTCTGTGTAGGTGCAATGCTCGTATGTGGGTCTGTGAGCCTGTCGTGGGTTTGTGTGCATGATGGGGAATAGAGGGGCGCCTCTGTAGCTATCTGTTTTTCTTTCTGCCAGCTGAAGCTACAGTACAGAAACATTGGTTGAAGCTTTGACTTAACTCAGGCCCCATTTTTACCAAAAGCATCTCATATTGTTTCGGTCATTCCTTGATCTGAGAAAAGCTAAAATCAAAAATGAAATTAGAATAACTTGAACCTTGTGAAACAAAACACGTAGCTTTTATACAGATGGGTGACAAACAAACCCTTGGAACCCCAGGCAGTTATTGGGCATTTTTTACTCCTGTCTCATTGTTACTCACTGTAGATTAATTTTTTACTGCATATAAAGTCCTGCACCTCTATGGAAACAGGACAAACATAGAAGAAGTAAAACAATGTCTTTTGTGAAGTATGACACAATAATATCGCTATAAATCCTTAAAAAAAATTTTTAAAAAATGGAGTCAACATATACAGCATTTTCCCAAGTGCCCACAGTTGTTACTGATACTGGGAAGAAATGGTGACTACAAAATAGAACTATATTACTCGCATTGTTCTTGTCAGTTCAGCAGAGAATAGTTGAATTTTTGCTGTGTGATTGTTGGTCACAGCTAAATCACTAACGGCCTCATGGCTGCAATAAAGGATTTTTTTTTTATGTTGTTTACAGAATCTGATTTGTGCAAACAATCTATATTTGTCAAAATTTTAAATAACACATGTAGAATAAGGTGGTTTTTAAAGCTCAGACTTGGTTAATTTTCAAAAGGGAACTGCATGCCACACATTGATAGTTTAAGGATTGTTTTTATAGCAGTGCCAAAGGATGTTATTCGCAATTTGTAAACTCTGGTGGCTTTCAGGGTTCCATGGGTTAAAGGAAAAAGTGTCTTCATAAGGTATTTGGCCACCAGGTGCTGCCTGAACAGCTTCACTGCACCTTGGCATTGATTCTGAAAGTCTCTGGAACAACATTCTTCTAAAAAAAATCCCCCAATTGGGGGTTCGAAGAACACCGGGGAAAAGCACTGTCTAATAAGTCAGTCCAAAGTCTCCCAAAGGGTTGTGATTTGGTGACTGGGAGGGCCATAACAACTGGCATCAGTGTGGAAATGTTTCCTCACAGGATGAAGGAGGTAACTCAGAACAACTTTGCATTCAGAGGCTCTCCCCTCTAAAGAGGCAAGTAGGCCCAAACCATGGGAGCAAAATGCCCCCACAGCATAACAGAGCCACAGATTCCTTCACTCTAGGGGTCAAAGGTTCAGGTTTTCCTTTAATTTGTCACCCTGCTGCAAGTAATTGGTAATCTAATAATCGAAAGTTAACCAGACCATGACTTTCATGTATTTTCAGTTGAAGAAGCATCAGAATACTACAGTTAAAAAGTAAGACAACATATACATCTGGTTCCACTAATGACAAAGATGCACTGGATGCTTTTGGAAATCGGGGCCCACATGTGTCTATATAACACTTAGAAGCACACAAACTATACACTATAGGGGGACACCCACTGGTTGTCTCTGACATTGCAACACTTTGCACTTGTAGGAGTGATAGATTAACTAGTAGTTCAATCTATGACTCAGGAGCTGTTCACTCTGCTTTGGAAATGGCCCTGTTAAAATACCTCACCAAAACATAAATGCATCATTACTCCCTGTCTTCTCCTAGAATAAAGAAAGACCTGAGCAGCAAGAAGAAGCAAGGTAGCGAAAAGAAACAACAAGACAGAATCTGGTAAAAGACATGGGAAAGAAAGTGTAAAGGAGAGCAGAAGGAGGAAAGCAAAAGAAAGAAGGGAGGAATTTCAGAGGGTAAGAATATGTGAGAGAAAATAGCAAAGAAGAAAAGAAGGAAGGAATGAGGCATTTAAAGGACTTCTAACAGGGCCATTAACACACACCTCTATGATTACACACAGTGATGATGCACACAGAGTAAAAGTATATCTTATAAAGCACTATTGATTAACTCTAGTGTATTACAATCCTTCACTTTGTGCGGCTTTTCTAAATAGCCAGCAACCCCGAGGATAAGAAAAATAATAATTTGTTGAAATGACAAGAGAGAACGGGCCTAAGGAGACTACAACGGTGAGTGTGTTTGTGAGTGTATGCACTTGAAAAAAAACTAAGGTGGATTATTGTGTGAGGGCAAGGAAAGCAGGAACGAAGGGAGGGAGGGAGGGAAGGAAGGAAGGACGCAGGGAAGGAAGTGTACCTGATTCACATTTAGTGCAGACTAACTAAAGGAGGAGGAGGAGGAGGTGTGTTTCTGTGTGTGACGATGAAAGGGCCAGCTGGGTCAATTAAAGCATAATTTAAAGTCTGAATTTGCTTCAATTTCAAATTAAAATCAGAGCTACGGCACTGAAATGACACCCAAATAATTCCGTTATTATATTGTTCATTAAAAACTGACCCAAAACAAATTATACAGACTGCTTGTGGCCCTGGAGGATCTGTGCATGAAGTGTAATTTTAACCAAAACTAATTCAGTAAAAAAAAAAAAACTAAAAAGAAACTTTAAAAAAAAAAAGTCAATTTGGAAATAAAATATACAGTAGTCCTTTCAGGCTGAACTACAGTGCAGATGTGAGTTACTCTAGTTGCAGCTCACTGGATTTAGGAGGTAATTTAAATTGAACTTGAGCTGCTTTCTCACATTGCACATCATTTTTTCAAGCAAAAACTGCATCAGTTCAGTTCAATGGGTAACATGTGTGTCATGAGAACATTCTTCCCCTTCATTTCTGATCGTTTTGTTACGAGTTTTTGTTCCATATATTGTAAGTTACAGCTGTAATATCGCAGAAAATACTTTTCATTTAATGACTAATGTGCTAGGATTAAAAACACAACAAACTACTGTCAAAAAACATTGTTTAAATATAAAGCAGATAATCGGTTGACCTTTCAGGGCATAAGAAACGCATGAGAGACCCATGTTACCCAGCTTGCATTTCGGGTGAGCAAGCAGCACCGCAAACCAACGAGAAAGAAGATAGAGATAAAAGAGAGATAAACATCCATAAAAGAAGAGTTAAGTGAACTGAAAAAGCTCAGAGAGAGAAAGGAAGAAGGAATGAGGAGGAGAAGAGGAGGCATTCCGAAGAAGAGAGAAAGAAAAAAGAGAAACAGATGCAGTCCATACTGGCATTGTCCGCAAGACACCGCTCAGAGCAAACCACTACCAATCTGTCCACACTACTTCTACTCAAACCAAAACTAAAACGGAAAAGAAACCACACAAGGTTTAAGAAGCACCCGCAGGTTGCTGGGGAGAATTAGAGACCCAGGATTAAGGAAAAATTCGGTTTTAATGACCACAAAAAAAATGCAGCTACTCTAAGTCAACAGGCACCCAACAGAGCAGCGGAGTGGGTGCACTCAAATGGGATATTTTGGCTATTTAATATTTACTAAAGGCAAAGTAATGACATTTTAAAAGCTAGCCTGTTACTGCACTTCTCTGTACGCTTCAGAAAGGAGGGAGCTGTTGACAAGCTGCTATTATTAGTTTCAAACAGCACTGCCCGATGTTAAAAACATTCACTTGTGCTTTTTTTGACTGGTGAAATGCAGTGGCAGACTAAAATTTAAAATGTCCTAGTGACAGGGTCCCAGTTCAAAAACAGTCAAAAGTTCTCACAGGATTAAAGTGAGGGGGTTTCTTAAAAAAATAAGAAAAAAAATAAAAAATTAAAAAACAGTAACTTGGGTATCTCATCACCCAAATTATTAAAAACCACCAGAGGAGAAGAAGAAAATAAAATAAAGACTTGGGGCATGCTTTTAGGTTAGAGGTGAGAAAGGAAAACAATGAACCATTCAGAAAGAACTGCAAACCAATTAATAACTCAATCAATCTCTCAGTTAATCAAATCAATCAAATCAAAGGCAAACTCCAAACCAAAGTGTTAAGTGCAACATCGGTGACGTGTATAGATGACAAAGGTGTATATCTCTGGCCCAGTCAACCTCAGTGGAACTCATCATGGTTCAAATACTTTCAGTTCATTGCACAACTGTTTCAAATCTATTTTCAGCTGCTATTAAACGTCTGCGTATATATTTGTTTCATCCCTGTCTCTCTGTACACTATCACTATACAGTTGGAGATCAAATAACGTCTTTGCCTGTGAGGCAAAATGATGATACTTTATGATGCAGCAAATTCCTCTAATAACTAAACAGACAAACTGAATAAAACAAATCACATCCAAGTACAGTTTAGAAATTACCCAGTGTTGTTTATGAGCAGCCTTGTCGGCCTCTCGAGGGGACAAATGGATTCCCTTTCGAAAGGCATGAAAACAAGTGCCAAGCTCGTTCACCCCTGGGATGCACTAACCTTGTTTGTATGCCTGACCAGTGTCGTCTGAGGTGGAACGCTCCACTACGAGGGAATATAACAGTGCACCTGTGCGCATATTCTGCTTCGAGTTCTTAAACCAGCCAACAGTTGTGGGTCTGAGAGGATTTCAGGCAAACAATTCATTCTGTTGTTGCTGCCATAGACCATCTTTAACACATAGTCTGTAGTAGTGGCCTTGTTTTCAAGAGAAATGACTGTAACTGATGTGACAGAATCAGGGAAAACATGTCCTTGCTTTCATGATGAGAGTTAGATTAGAGGACTGGTACCTTTCCAAGCGTCTTGGTTTCATAGTTAGCTGGAGCCAGCTGATGAATAGTTTAGCTTAGCTTAGCATAAAGACTGGAAACAGCTAGTTTGGCTCTTTCCAAAGATAAAGAAACTCTTCTATAAAACTCCAGCTTGTAATTGTCAGACTATAGATTTTGCACAACTATCTGACTGATTTTTTTTCTTACTTTTTAGCAGAGTTACTCAAGTCTACAGGCTGATATGTAGGCATGACTGATTTTGCATCAGTCTTTTTCCGGGTATCTTCCTTCTTTTTTGGAAAGAAAACCACTATTGTATTTATCAAACTGTAGAGGAATAGAGGAAGCAATCTGATTTTACTTATTTTAATCTATAAGATGCACTAAAAGTAAGCACTAACAGTCCAGAATAAACACAAAAAACACTGAATTTAGGAGGTGATCCACAGAGAAATGAACTGTTTTAATTGCTGACTTATAGACTGTATATCAATGTGAACTCACTGAGGACTGCCTCCACCTACTGAGCAGCCACTTGAGCTACTTCTGACTCCTGAGGACTGTTCTCTGGATGTTTGCAATTAGTGGTGCAACGTTTTTTTTTTTTTTTAGATAGAAGGTGAGCCAGCAAATGGAACTGAATGGTATACTTTACTAGAAGCCGAAAGAATGCTTCTGTAACATTCAGGTCTTTGGCCAGTCTGATCATTTCACCAAATCATTATCTTCTCAGGCTAAATGAAGTGGATTTCTGTCCGGCCACTCTTTGCTTTTTTTTTTTGTTGCATGGTTCTTCTTCCAAAGAGCACTCTCAATACCACATGAATAAAACACTGATTGTCCCTGAAGTGTAAATACAATAGACACTCAACATTTGACTTGTATTTGGGATATTCATTCTTATTCAGGCCCACTGCTGACCACAGGGCCTCTATGTTGATAATAAATGAATTCATACATACATTTCCATAAATTTCATGGGTCCTGAGTAAATCCATTTATGGATCAAATTGTTCCCCATGTCTGCACATTGCTATAGCTGGACAAAAGCAAAAAAAACCCAACAACAACAACTCCTATTTTTCTCATTTGAACTTGAAGTTTCCCAGATGATTTATGAACTCAGAAGGTATTTTGACCCCTCGGTCAAAACACCATAGTTTAAAAATGAGATTCTGCATTTGTTCCTTCGCTCCATTAAATCAGTGTGAATCTTTTTCTACGACGTTACAGTAACAGGCCTGGATATAGCACCTTTGTATCTGTCATGCTATACAGTGTCGATCATGCCAGGGGAATGGACAGCATCCCTTGTGGCAATGATGACAGATCAAATAAAACCAATGTGTAACCAAACCAAGTGCTGAGAAAATGCAGTAGGTTCTATTGACAAATGCAATAGTTTCTGATGCTACTGATGCTCAGCAGACCGAGGCATAAATACCTATCTGAAGCAGCTTCAAATACTGAAAAATCCAAACAAAACCCGTAAATAAGAATGTTTGGTTTGCAGCCTTATTACACTGTACACTATACAGTGAGTGACAAGGTACAGGTGTAAGTAAGGAACAAGTTGTTAGGATTAGTTGGGAAACAAGTTGGTTTTCCATCCCCTGTTGTTAAATTATACAATCTATATATTTATACTGATGTCGGGGTGGAAACATAACTTGAAAATCTGTCTTCTGTACATTTTAAATTGCTAAAAAAAAACCCTCACTGTTTTCCGGCTTGATCGTGCCACATCTGGCTGTTTTATCTGCCAGATGTATTCAGCCGTCTCTTAAGTTCAAATATTGTGCAACTGAAGTTTCCTAATCATTTGAAAGCATGCGAGATGGGTATCAGCGCTCGGTCTGTTTGTGTGTGTGGGAATGGCAGAGCAGGCAGGCAGGAAGGGAGGGAGGGAGTTGGACTACTTACGTTAACCTCAGTGATCGCTATGTCAACAATGCTACCCACAACTATCAAGGCATCAAATGTGTTCCATGCATCAACAAAATAATGCTGCGTAGGGGTGGACAAAAAAAAACAAAAAGAAAAGAAAAAAAGAAAAGGAAAACAACAGAAGAAAAGGACAAAACGTAAGACATTTAAAAAATGGAAAGAACGGAAATTAAAGGAGAGAGGAGAAAAATAAGATAAAAACATTACATACATGAGCACTGGAGTTTTTAGTAGGAGGAGAGAGAGGGGGGAAAGAGTCAACAAAATTAAACGGCAACAAAAGAAAAGGGGGCAGTCTGAAAGAGATGGACAGCAGAGGAAGAGCAGCAGCGGTCGGTCATGCTTGTCCATGAGAGGAAATGTCAACAAGAACAACAGTAAAGAACAACAAAATCACAACTAAAAAAAATGCCCGTTGCTGCAGTTAAAAAATGGAAAGCTGTGTAAGGCTGTTTGTGATTGGTCAGTGAGTTAGTTCAGTTAGTTAGGGGATCAAACCTGAGTGCATGTCACAGTGTGACAAAAAAAAAGAAGAAAAAAAAAGAAAAATCAAGAACCCAACAACATTTGAGACACTGTAAAGAATAAGGAAGGAGGACGCAAGACAGAAACCCTCGGTGTTCAAAGCTAAACCCTGCCTCTGTTGCCTCTACTTTTTGTGAAAACCCAGTAGAAGTTTTTCTTGTTCAGGAACCTTTGTGGCTTTGGGGAGGGGAGATCCCTTGACTGGCAGCGGCCATCTTGGATTTAAGGATGGAGGGAGAGAAAGGAGAAGAGAAAGAGGAGGCAGACGAAGAAGATAGAGAGATGAAGAGAAACAACAGCACAACACGGAGGAGCCACAAAGGAAAGGAGAGCGGAGAGAGATCAAAGATTCAGAAGACACGAGACAGAGACAGAGAGGGTGAGACAAGGAGAGTGAGAGGGGGCTTCGTACTTACGTTGATTTCACTGAGAATGACGTCTATTATGCTGCCAATTACGATGAGGAAATCAAACACATTCCAGGGATCACTAAAGTACCCCTACACAGGACGAGGTGAGCAAGAGGAGGAGGAGGAGGAGGAGGAGGAGGAGGAGGGTAAGAAAGGTAGGTTAGAAGGAAAACAACATCTGCTGCCACTTCGCAGCCCCTATTAAGGAGGTATGAGGTTCTACAGTACACTGAGGAAACAGACAAAATCCGCTATACTTGATGAACCAACACATGAAAGAAGTTTCCATTGTGTTATCTGTTCATCAAGCGCAGCTGAATTTCCTGCTCCGTCAAGGATGGTGTGTTAGATGGCAGTTTTTTATGTCTTCCACCTGCATGTTGGGGCCTTCAGCAGTGCTGTGGCAGTGATTACACTAAAAGCCCACGCTGTTTACTTAACGTATTGTGGGCAATTCATTATCAGCACTGGAACACAGGAAGTATTTATGCAAAAACATCCACAAACCTTCAGGCCAGAGTAGTAGTATTTAATCTGGTATAATAAAATAATTATCTAAATATACAGAGCTGCATCTTAGACAGCTATAACCTGAACCCGAGACTTTGTTATGATGCATATTGAGTGAACTTGTAGTGACAGCCAAGATGAAAGGGATTTTTAAAACTGGCCTGTAAAATAAATCACATTTCATTCCGTTTCTGGTTGACTGTTTTCCAATGGCTCACTCAAATTTTGCATCACTGTAAGCTGGGACAACTAATGATGTTTACACCACAACACTGGAGGAATATGCCAGTTATTGTGTGCTTAAAGATGAGTTTCTAACTAGAAATTTAAAGGATCACTGTCTGTTTAACTGGATGTGAAGCTTCTGACTTTTTTCTAAACGTCTATATCTACTGTAACTAATCTATAGAATAATTGTATAGCTTTCAATAAAAACCTTACACAACAAATCTCACTCAGTCGTTTGCACCAACAAGTAAATTGGAGGATCCAGAGGGGATACTGAGAGGAGATCAATCTTACTGATCTATTTTAAGCTTCATCATCTGTCATCAGCAGCTGAGGTATCATCATAAAAAAGCAAAAGCTCCTCTTGCCATAACTCATCTGCACAACCACATTATGCAAATACAGCGAGGTATCCTTGGATACTGTGGTTTTAATTAGGTTATTTTCAGTCTCAAGAATATTAGTAAAACAGAGCTTGGAATTAGTGTCCAAAAGCTCGCTTATGGATTGATTAAATCTGCAAACTAAACACACCAGAATGCACGCAGCTTTAAAACAGTGAGTTGGAGTGTCAATTATTGGGCACAAAAAAAATAAATAAATCAGTTCTTCATTAGAAAACATACCCAAATAATCAAAATATTAAAAAAAAAAACATAAAAAACAAACAAAGAAAACATTGTTGTCCCATGGAAAAGATGATGAAACCTATTAAACAGAACAGATTAAATACAATAAACTTGTACATAGAGCAAATGTTATTGGACATAATAGAGAGAGAAATGAAAAAAAAAAGTTAGTGAGCTGCTTCTTTCTCCGTGAAGACTGTTAAAAGCAAAGGTTTATCAAGACAAGTCAAGCCATACAAAACATGGTAAGCATTGTTCACTGTGGCTTGGGAATGTGTTGTCATGCTGCACTAGAGACTATATGGAAAAAATCCATTTGTATAGGGTCACATATTCACAGCTCTACTGGAGAAACCTTGACACGCTCATTTATCAAAAAAAAAAAATGACAACCTTCAGAAATCTAGCAGTTTTAAACCAGCCTTACTTGAGGTAAACGCTACATAACATTACAAAGTAGTGCAGCAGGATGTGAATTCCCAAGCCTTTAAAGTTGTTCATTCTAACTGGGGACGTTTTTTTTCTCTACAAAAGTTATTACAAGATTGCCATCTTTCATCCATTTTAATAAAAGCACACATTTTGTAGAACATGATGTGGACTTTCGAGTAATTCAGAAAAATTAAAGATTTACTGGTAATTAGCGATTAGGAAACCTCATCTCCAAAAAAACTGACAGTTTTGTGGATGCTATTCATTAATTTCGCCAACTATCTTCTAGCAATTGACTTTACATATAAAATTAAAGAAAAAAATCATTCTGTCTCACACTAAAAAATAATAATACCTGGAGTAGGTGGGATTGATAGTTCTGAATTTGATTATAAATTATTGATTTTAATGAGCATAATGTCTGAGTGATCCTGGCACTGTTGCTAGAGATCCTGGAGGGAAGGATAAAATAAGGAACAAAAACCTTACCAGGCAGTCTGATTTCACCTTCATATCTCTCCTGCTGACTTTCGTGTATTAAAAAAAAGTCAAACAGTGAGATGAAGCACAGAGGATTCACTTGTTTTTGACTTTGCTGTTTGGCTCAACAAAATCACCAATAACTGGAAAACCTTGGTTCTTCCACAGACTTTTTGGATCGACTGTGCAACAATAGAGATAAGAGTGAAATATGATATTAAACTATGTCTTGCTATTGATTGTGTTCAAGGGCTTTCCACTAACCCTGCTGTAATAGGGGGGAAACATTCCCATCTGTTACTCTTTAAATAGTTGACGCACCAGGAAGATTGTACCAATAAACCCATGCAGCTACATGGCAACAACAGCAGGGTAACAAGGAAGCAGTGAGATTAAAAACCACATGATGCTGTCTACTAATCATGTTTTAAATCCATGGTATTGTAATAGTCATCTGGAGGAAATCAACAAAAGGATTAGGAATGCACAGGACAGTACAACATCAGCAATACATGTGATTCAAAATGTGGTCGTCTAATTCTCTTTATTGGTTCTAACTAGTAGCAATAAGCAGTTGTACATTTATTTAATCTTATTTCATAATCCTAAATTCCATGTTTGTGCTATTCTGTGTTGTTCTATCCTGCAGTTGGAGTGCTGGACCTACCCTGGGTTTGAAGGCGATCAGTTTCAGGATCATCTCTACGGTGAACAGTCCCGTGAAGAGCATGTTGAGGATGTTCATCGCGTCGTTGAAATTTTTCGTCTGTCCATGATGCTGCAGAAACACACAGGCGACTCGTTAATGTCCACATTATTGTCTCGCCTCATTTCGTGTGCATTCGTTCATCGACGTGTTGCTCACCTGCATGGCCAGACAGATGGTGTTGAGGAGGATGAGCGTGAACATCAGGTACTCAAAGTAGGTGGAGTTGACCACATACCACACCTTGTACTGGTATGGGTTCTTGGGGATGTAGCGACGCAACGGACGGGCCTTCAGGGCGTACTCCACACACTGACGCTGTGACACAAATACGCAAGACGTTGTGGTGTTGCTGCCTAACTTCCTCCAGTCTGAGCCTCTCTCTGGACTCAGACCATCATTTAGGAAAAGCTGCAGCACTGTCTTTTTGGCAGTCTTAAAAAACCTTTTCCATCCCCAACTATTCTTCCGTCCTGTCTGAATTTCCATGCTCTTTATGAAACATGGATCATCACAGAGAACACAGCTGCAGGGACTTGGCCTAGCTCCTTGTTTAAGCTTTAGTCACATCTTCTGTCTGAACTGTTGCAGCTCCCTCCTGGCTAGACTCCTGAAGTAGCTCTGCCCCTAAAAAGCTCATGTTCAGCCTCTCCAGATTCATCCATGTCTCACCCCCACTGCCTGGCCTCCATTCTTTCCTCCCTTGTGTCTCCTGAATGACAAAATGACTTTCCCGTTTCAGTCAGAACAGCACAGTCACTCTCTGTCTTCTAACCTGAATACTTCACGTCTATCTTGCCTCTGAATAAGGGCATGAAACTCTAATTATGCAACACACAAAAGAAATTCAGTGATAACTAAAACACACACTAACCTGGTTCTTGTCCAGCTCGCAGTTCTTATACTCTTGCTCTCCTTGCTCCTGGAATGTGACGATGACGAAACCGACGAAGATGTTCATCATGAAGAAGGCAATGATGATGATGTAGATGATGAAGAAGATGGAGATGACCACGCGGTAGTTGTAGATGGGCCCGACGTCCTCAGCGTGAGAGTCTATGGCCCGGTACAGTAACCTGAGAGTGGAGGGGGCGAATAAAGCTTTAATCGGATACCAGGAAAATGAAAACGCAAGCACAAATTAATCACACAATAAACGTATAAATAAAGCTGTGCATTGTGTTTGAATGCAGACACACACCCTGGCCAGCCCTCAAAGGTAGACACAGCAAACAGAGCCATCATGCCTTGCAGGACATCGTCAAAGTTAAAGTCGCTGTTCTCCCACAGTCGCTGGGCTCTTCCAGGCTTCCCCACATCGCCGTCCTTATACATGATGTAAGAACCCCTGCAAGAGCAAACAGAAACAGAGTCACATGATTGTTCTCTTGGTTTGTACGCTAAAGGAGGATTAACAGGAAGGTTCCTTTACCTGCACTCTGCCTGAGTTTGTTTAGAGCTGTCGGTGCAGTAGAAAAACTTGCCCTGATGGAAAGACAAGAAAATGTAGTAAAAAAAAAAACACAGCAACAACACTAAGGATATTTCCCAAACACTTCAAGCAAGGACCCTTGTTCTCTCCTCACCTTAAAGAGTTGTACTCCAATACAGGCGAACATGAACTGCAGCAGCGTGGTGACGATGACGATGTTGCCGATGGTCCTGATGGCCACGAACACGCACTGCACCACGTGCTGCAAAACACACCCAAGATGATGGTGAGTATCTAGTGTGTCTATCTAGTTAAGAAGAGAGCAAGCATGGATTATTAGGCTTTGTTCTGTGTGCTAACCTTCAGTCCTTTGGCCCTGTTGATGGCCCTCAGCGGTCTCAGCACTCGCAGAACTCGCAGGATCTTCACCACATTAATTGCACTGGACCTGAAACATGCACGAGATTAAACTACTGACCAGCCAACATAATCTTAAGGGTAAAAGGTTGGAACAACACATAAATCTGTGAGTCCTCTCAGTAGCGTCTGTATTTTTTAATTTAAAAAAAGTTAAGAAAAATAAAATGTTCAGGACACAAATGAACTGGACACCTAAAGAAAAATCGCATTGAAACTCACTAACAATGACAAAAATATATATAAAATAATCTAAAAAAAAAAAAAAAAGCACTTAAAAAAGAAAGAAACAAAACTTAAAGTTTGGCTTAAATGGTGCAAAGTCAAGACAATATTTTTATTCAAAATATCCTTACTGAATATATGCAAGAAAGCATAAAATATAGTTTAAGCTACTCTTATTACTACTTGTAACAGGGGATTGGAGGAAAATATTTCTGTTTATGCTGTATTTTTGTTGTAAATTTTAGAAACTAAAATAATACAGGATACAACTTTTTTGTACGAAAATAAATTAGGATCATATCAAGATTATATGTTATTGTCAAGAGTACTAATTATCTGTTCAAATTAGGTTTTATTCACTGACAAAGAAACGTTAGTTAAAGCATCGTTCATAACATAAATCGTCCGCAACAGATTTTGGTAACAGTACATATGTAATACTGTACAACACACAAAACACACACAAACACATACGTGGACAAACACGTACGCACAACACAGACGCACCAACACAAAGACGTTAACAGACATTTACAAGCAAACAGAGATTTGTTGTGCTGGAAGAGAGTGTCAGTTCAAGCCAAAGGTCCAACAGTGACCTTTCAAAGGAAGTGTCTCAAAAGAATGGTGTCTACATACTAAACAAAAAGAGTCAAACTAATACATTGACATTTTGAATTTTGTAATAAATGTTCGGAAAGAGCTTGAACATTGGTTCTTCCGTGATCTGAACTGGGCCTCCCACTGCGATGATTACAACTTGAAGTCTACCGATATCACGCATGTTGAAAATATACTTTTGTTCTCCTTGGGAAGATAACGCGCCAGTTGTTCAGATAACCGAAGAACAAATACTGAAACTTTTTCCCACAGTGTAACAAATGTAGAAGGAAAAAAGTGAATTCAAAATGTCAGCGTATGTTTTTCAGGGAGTGACTTTTGTAGACGGTTAAAGGAGTGAAACAGTCGTCTGTGCTGACCTCGAAACAGAAAGTAAGTAAAACACCTGTTGTGCAACTTTTTTTTTTTTTAAACATACGAATATAAAGTTTAAAGGCAGTTAAAGGTAGTTTGTGTGGAGCAGGATTTTATCAATCACATATCACAGTCAAATCAGCTGTGATGATATCTTCTAGTTAAATCACAATCCATAAAAATGTAAATAAATTAGAAACATAATGTTTTAAATGCAGCAAAGTGTAGCTGTGGCTGTTGAGGCGTGAATGAAAAATATGATTTACCAGCGACCTGAAGTACACTATATATATATATGAAAAAGCAAAAATAGATATGAGCTCATCAGATGTTGGTTTGTATTGGCGACGTTACCGTAGTTCTTATATGTCTGCTGATGTTTGCCATATTTCATGCTGTCACACTCTGGGACTACTCAGGGTGACAACACAAACAGGCCATCTGTCATGTGAGTGTATACAGTTTTCTATGTGTTTTTTTGATGAATGCCTATAATTTACACCCATTTTCTTTACTCTTTGTAGCTTGTCCTTTCTGCTCTGCTACAGCTGTTTATTTACAACACAACAAGTATAATCTGTAGATGTGTATGTAATTATTGGGTAGTAATAACAGAAACAACCTACCACTACTATTACAAAGTGATCACAATTCATTTAACTGTGATACGTTAAAAAAAAAAATCCCACTCACTCACTACCTTTAGCAGGCATAACCACGGAGTTTTAGCATTCCGGTGTCATTTCTATAGCCCAGGAGAGTTTCATTTATCCAGAAATCTGAGAATTTAATTTTGACCTGCCCCCAAATCTATGACAAAGAACAGATGAACAAACTCATTAACGCTGATTGGATTTGAAAGGTGACGAAAAAAAAGAGGACCCAGGACAGTTTACCCAATGAAACGCATCTTCTAATTTACAAACAGCTGCCTATGAAAAGGCATTTTGACATGAGTCAAGTGCAAAAGCATGCGTTCATAATAAAGAAATCATCCATTTCTTATCAATACAATCTTATCCCACTAAACTACACCAGTCAGTAACATCACAGATGAACAGATTTTTTTTTTCTTGCTCTGGACATCGACTAAACTCTCCAAGACCATAGAAATATCAAATCAAAAGAGTGACAGCTTTACACGGTTAAGGTGAAGGTCTGTTGAAAAGGGGTTATTAATACGGACTAATATGGACTTACGTCGAGAAGTCTAGTCTATTAAGCATTAGAGACAGAGAGTGTAGCATAGCATATTAAACATCAGAACAGCATTTCAAGGAGTTATTTGCTACAAGAAGCAGAAAACATTTTTAATAAACATCACAAAGAGAGGAAGGATTAGGAGTAATGAAGTGTGAAGTTGTTAAGAGAATACAGAGAGAAGTGTGAAGCATGGGGCAATTTAGAAAGCAAAACGTTTAGCCACTTTACAGCTTGATTTATGTGTCTCATGCAGTAGCCAATATCTGGCCGCTTGGTCTTGTGTGTTAACATATAATAACACAAATATATTTCGGACAATAATTGGAATGTCTACTTTTTTGTCAACTAAAAAAGCAGTATTAAAAACATGCACCAGATCGCTTTATATTGCACTCACTGTATTCCAGAGGAGATGAGCGACACACTGACCACCACCAAGTCCAGGATGTTGAAATAGTTTCTACAGAAAGAACCTTTATGGAGGAAGGCTCCATAGGCCGTCATCTGTAGGGAGTCAAATGAACACACAGCTTAGTGGTGCACAAGTAGACGACGTATGATGTTGGCTGTCTTATCATTCACCTTGAACAGGAGTACAAGGGTCAAATGTACAGTACAGTACAATTTTTTTTTAAAAATTCAGTTTTCTAGATCTCTCCATCTATCATCGGTGACCTCTTATCCTTTGCAGGGTCACAGGGGGCTCCAGCCTCTCACCCTCGGTTTGTCAGCTGTGGGGTGAGAGGTGGAATTACATGATTTTGCTATACTATATCGCTCAATGCGTCTTTTGAATTGTTCTGAAGCTGTAAATCCTTCAAACATCAGCTACTGTTGCTCAGCTGCACAGCCAAATGTCTCCAATTTGTCTAATATTTGCAGGACACGCTGTCAAAGACGTGAAGGCACAGTGAATTCCTCTGGATTATACGGCCCGTTCCTCTTTTATTACGAACATCAAACACTACCTTGAGAATGATCTCTATGGTGAAGAGTCCAGTGAAGACATGATCTGCATAGCCCAGGATCTGAAAATGCAACCAAAAGAATGCTTTTTAGTTCAAAGATACCATTTCTACATTACTGTTTGGTTAATGTGCACCACACAAACACATTTCTGGGATTTAAAATATCAGCCCTGGTCAATATGCATTAGCTTTCTGAATGAGTAGAAAAAAAAGAGCCGTTATATCATCAGCTGTATTTGCCCTAATAATAAACTATGACGAACCAAAGTTGTATAATATGTTGACCTTCACCTTCAGAACCTAATTCAGTGAACACCGACTTGGCATTCTTGCTAGTTTTTAGCATCCACTAGGAACAACACAGCTCCTCCTTGGCTTACATTGAACTGTTTACGCAGATGAAATAAAGAGAGGAACGGGAGGAAGTGCAATTCTTTAGGGGTTGAAGCTGAATGTATGGTCAGCTATAGTTCTGGATGAATCCACAACATACTGAAAGAATAATGCTGAGGTTCAGGTCTAAGGGTAATTAATTCCAAATTGACAGGCTTTGAAAACAGAGCAGAACCTGAAAACAGGATGTTTATTTCATTAAGGTTTCAGACTAAGGTTAATTGGGGTAAACTAATACACAGCATCTCATACGAAAGCCCAGGAAAATACAATAAAACAGATCTTTATTGGCCTCAGGGGGCTGGTGTTTCTCACAAGAGAGGAAACAAAAGCAGATGCGGTACTCAGTCTTTACATTAGACTACAGCTTAATTACAGTCATAAACACTATATTAATATATGAACAATATGGTGATGCTCTATTGTTGTACTCAACTGCTGAGACTGTATATCCTTCAAATAAACAAACAGCAAATGCTTTGTGGTTTTAGAGCTTTGATTGTGGCAAAATGTTTCCTGCTGTTGCAAACAAATTAAAATAAACTTGGTTTCTTGGTTAAATGCAGATTAGCAAAAACCCGAGGAACACAGCTTTAAATGTGTACAGCACCACGACTACAGTGTTGTGTATCCTGAGTTAAAATACAAACACAATAAAGCTTAAAAGGCGTTTCACAGCTTCTTAACATGAAGTTAATAATAGTTACAGTACTCTGGAAGAAATCTCATTAAGTGTAACAGGCCGCTGACAATAAGCTTTGGTTCCTCTATATGTTGCTGTCAGCTTTAATCCATTTAGTTCAGAATGAATGTGTGTGGGCAACTAATGATGGCTACAAAGTCGTCAGTCTGTACTTTAATGTATATCCGGCTTTGAAAGCGTGCGTACTGTATTTATACTATAATACCTGTGTTTTCTTTATTTATTTTTCATTGTGTGTGAGCTACCTGGTTTCTGAAAGAGTCGTTCTTGACTGGGTCCTCTGCTGCCAGACTGATGCTGCTGAGCAGGATGAAGAAGAGGATGAGGTTGGTGAAGATGTTGTGGTTGACGATCTTATGGCACAGAACCCTGAATCTGTAAAACAAAGTAGTAAAGTGAGAGTTAGAGGATCAAATTTCCTATATTTCATTGCAAAAACGAGTGACCAGAACTTTCGTAGGACGAAAAATGCAGGAGAGAACCAGACGGCGAAGACAAGGAAGGTACAGAGCAAGATGACCAAAGATGAGAGGCATCTTCTTACTTGTTGGTGTGGCTGAAGATGAAGAAGGCGCGGGCCTCAGGCATGGGAACAGCCTTCTCCTTCAGCTGGATGTCAGAGAGCGGCCGCGGCCTCGGGCCAACTGGCATCTCTGGCTCATCGTCGTCATCGTCTCCTGATGGCGAGGAGATAGAAGAGGAGATAGAAGAGGAGATAGAAGAGGAGAGACGGGAGGAGGAGAACGAGAAAGAGGGAGAGTGGTGAGAAAAAGTTGGAAAAGTGGATATTAAATTCTTACAGGTAATGAGCAGCTGTGTGCATTTAAATGCTAGCTCTTCCTACATCTTTACTAAAAGCTTAATTGTTGATGATGACACTGATTGATCTGATCTCCCTGAGCTCTCATTGGCTGTGTATTACCTATGTAATCATTGGCAGGATATGGGTTCTTCTCTTCACTTTCATCTCCACAGCAGTCGTCCATGTTGATCTGCGAAATGAAAGTACTCATTAACTTGCTCTTTTCAACATACTGTACCTGCTCATTCATGCACCTACTTTTATTTATCTTCATTCATGTGTCTTTGTGTACCTTCGTTGCAGTGTTGGTCTCTCCATCAGACGTAATGGACTTCAGTTCGATCTTCTCCTTCTTCTCTTCCTCCAGAGGCGGCTTCTCGTTGTCATGGCGCTTCTCTGGACTGGCAAGCCTGAAAAAGAGGAGATGTTCAGCATCTTTCCCCTTCTCCTGACTCTTGCAGTTGAACCACTGATTTGCATTGAATGACACACATTACACCATGAAGACAAAATAAACGTTTGCAATAATGGGAGTGTTTTTCAATCACGTAGGGCAGTTGTGCTGTTATGATCAAACCAGAAGAAAAGTGGGCAGGGAAAATGACTGTTTTCCATTACACTTTCTACTCAGATCAATACAGGTCGCAACCAAGGAGGTGTTTAAAGATTTGTGGCACTGAAAGGGGAAACTGTCTTCCTCAACTGCACGAAAGTTGCACAATGCCGTTGCTGACAAATTAGCTTTATAAGCAATAAGATGCTAAAAATACCCAATAAAACCGGTTTAGAGAAAGGGCAAAGCAGGCAAATGTCAGCTTGTCTTAAAAACCAAAGAATGTGTTCGTAATTGTTAAGCAGTTTTTGTGGGTTGATTTCAAGGTGCTAGTATCAGCATCCTTAAATACCACTGGGCATTCCTGGCTATCCAGCATGCTGTAAACTGAAGCTCTCCCTTGGTGCTGTTGAGATTGGCCGAGCTTCCCCTCTCCCTCTCTCTGCCCCTGCAACTTTATTTGCTGTTGGCAAGACACAAAACGTGTTCTCCTCTTTCTCTTCCTTATCTCAAGTGCCTCTATTTCTGTTTTCTGCTTTACCTGGCCAGTTTTTTCCTCTCCTTCTCCTCCTCCTCTTCTTTCTGGGCTGATGTCAGGCTCTCAGCATCTGCCAGGTTGTCGACAGCGATGGCCAAGAAGACATTCAGGAGGATATCTGTTCAGAGGGGTGGTGTTAAGGATGGTGCTGACCCATCAGATGCATAAACGAGGCTGGTTGCAAAACATCTCAGTAACTTTTAATCTAATCTCCTTATCTGTATGATATTGAACTTTCGACAGCTTGAGGAGAGATGCTCTGCGATATTCGGTGAAACATTTTCGGCTTCAGGACGGTATCCCCATGCAAAACACGTTCTTTCCTCCTGCAACTGCATCTTAAATAGGGGTTGGATATCAGATCTGATTTAATTCAAATCACAGTCAGCAACACTGTTATCCATTTGATGGTAGGATTTATCTGAATCAGAGAACAAATTTGACTGTCAATTATTGCCTCCGACTTGCCACATGCTGATTTTTCAAGTCCTTCCAGCATGTGTAACCATTAGCTCCTCATTATGTAGGCGGCTGTGTAGCTAACTAATGTAGACCCCTGTTGTGGTAGGATACAGTTTCCGCAGATGAAGAGGATGATGAAGTAGATGCAGACCAGCATGCCAGGAAAAGAGGGACCACCGTAGGCCATGATACCGTCATACATCACGGAGTTCCAGTCCTCTCCTGTTAGGATCTGTGGAGAAATAACCAGAGTCAACATCCCATTTGCATAAAGAAATTCTTGGAAAGAAGTCTCACCCTTATGACAGTGATAGATTACATTTCATTTTACAGTTGATTACACAGTGTTTTGTTCTGTACAAAGATGCAAGGATGATAATTTGTCAGACAAAAACTGAGAATGTTGCAGCGTCCTTACCTGAAACACGGTGAGCAGAGACTGGGGAAAGTTGTCGAAGGTGCTGCGTCGGGTCTCGTCGAAGTTGAATTTCCCCCCAAAGAGCTGCATGCCCAGCAGGGAGAAGATGATGATGAAGAGGAAGAGCAGGAGCAACAGGGAAGCGATGGAGCGAACGGAGTTGAGCAGGGAGGCCACCAGGTTGGACAGGGAGTTCCAATATCTAAGGGAGAGAATTAAAAACTGTGAAGTCTATCAAGGGATATGTGTGAATGTGGGCAAATAAGTCTGTGTACAAACACTTATCTCTTAAAAATACACATTCACGTTGACCTGTCAATACATGATTCTCTGCATCTTCTCAAGATCAAGCATGGTGATAAAAGTTTCTACTGCCTTTCTCTGAACTCTTTAGTTTATCAAATAGCAATGCTAAGAATTAGACAGGATTTGTAATAACCTGGTTATTTTGAAGATTCTGAGCAAGCGCACGCAACGTAACACAGAGATGCCGAGAGGAGACATGATCTTTGTTTCCACCAGAATGGTCTCCAGAATCCCTCCGCATACTACGAAGCTGTCGAACCGATTGAAGAGTGAAACAAAGTACGCCTGTGGACAACAAGGGAAGAACGTTAAAGCGGTTGAACGCCGAGGAGAATAATGTCAAGGGTAAAGATTTCACCAAAACAGCCTCCTACCTGTAGACCCAGACTGTACATCTTCAGCAGCATCTCACCAGTGAAGAGCGCAAGCAAAACCTTATTGGCAATGTCTGGGGAGAAAAGAGAACAAGAGACATTAATAGAAATATAGATGGCAAAGAAATTGTAGAAAGATGAATGATGTAGACCGAATCAGACATAGGTGTATACATGTTTGTGGGTAACGCACCTTGTACATCGGTTAGCCACTGAGGCTGCTGGTGATGTTCAGAGGCGATGGTCAGAGTGTTGAGGAAAACCAGAAAGATGACCAGCCAATAAAAAACCTGCGATTTGACCGCCGCCCGGCACTTCCTCCTGCACAGCCTGTTCCACCTCCGAGAGTAGCGGCTGAGAAGGAAGAAGGAGAGATTGAGAGGCGAGAAAAGATGGGAGAGAGGAGCATTCGGGAGGAGAATGGTGAAAGAGAGGAAGGAGGGTCAGAGATAGAGGGATGGACGAAGGGTAAGATGGAGAGTCAGATGAGGATGAAGAGAACGACAGAAGAAAACCCATGATCGAAGAAAAAAAAAAAACAGAGTGATCAAAAGAAACAAGAGAACAGAGTGAAAAACAAAACAGCGGAGGAGAGAGAAGAACAAGAAAGAATCAATTAGTCTGTCGACAGAACAGTGATGACACCACCCCTCGGCCCGTGGATGTCTGTTGTTTGAGAGCAGAGCTGCGGAACAGAGTTAGTCATCCTCAAAGACGTTTCACACCAAGGAGGAGCCAAAATGAAGAGCTTTGTTGCAGAATGAGATATGCACCATTGGAGAAAAAAAACAAGAGCACTTGTTCTTACAAAAATGATTGAAGGGACAAATTTAAAGTGAAATGTGTTATATTGTGATCCGTACTTCAAGGGAAATGCGTGCTTCAAAAGAAGAAGTGGTTCATTTTTAGCGTGACAAACGTGTTTTGTGTTTTGTTTTTAGAGAATTCAGTATGTTGTGAAGTCTTTTTTTTTGCACTTTCTGCGCTTGCTATTGTGTAAATTTGAAGTTATTTGTTTCTAGTAAATAATAGCTCCACAGCTTGGGGTCACATCTATGCTACCAGAGAGAGTCTTAGCATTATTTTTTTTTTTCTTTTACCAACGTGCATGTACCAATGATTTGACAGCTATAATTTCATAATTATCCTTTTTGGAGGAAGTGATTTGAAAACAAAGGAAAACAGTAACCTGTGCTGTTTAAACGGTGGAGAAGCAGTGAAGCATGAATCTGACTCTGGATTTTCTGTTTTAAACATGTCAAAGTCAATATTATAATGTAGATTTTACACATCACAGCTACAACTATAGTAAAACCCTGGCAACATGAAACAAAAAAAATCAAGAATTCGTTCCAAATTACCTTAAAAGTTAATGAGAAGGTAAAAATTTGTTCATAATAGATTGCTATGAAACAAAACATTAAGACATAAATCCAAGAGAATCCTCATACTGCTGAGAAAATCTTCCATCTCTCTGTATCTATGCGGGTGTCTATCCACCATTCGACCCCTCCGTCCACCGCAGCAGACTAGCAGGGGGATTCGTCATCTGCTTTAACTGCTGATCCTTTAATTCAACCAGATCAACGCAGCTCACCAGGAAGTCTTCTATTCTCTTTGTCTATACAAAATTCATGTTTCACAAGTCTTCTGTTTGAGCGTGTGAGAGCTGTTTAGAGCCAGTTATGGCGCACAGCGGCTTCTGCCATGATGCTCACACTGAATGTTACATGAGACACGAGTCACAACACAACACAAGCGGACATGCATCCCTACACTAAAAGGCATGTCTTCTTTGATTTACTTTTTAATCATGTTTGTGATTGTAATTGATAGAAAAAACTCTGTCAAAACAACCTGTGCTGCTGTTATTATTAAAGTGTACAGGATGAAAACAGTTAAAGGTATGTAAAGTGTTCTGATTCTGTGGGAAACATTCCACTTTATTGTTTAGAAAATGGCCAGATCTCTTTGAAGGAGTAATCTGACCATTAGATAAAAGTGGTTATTTTCTTATCATGACCCAGATAAGAAGATTGATATCACTGCCATATCTGTACAGTCTTTAAAAGCAGCTGGTGAGCTTAGCTCAGAGGGGGAAACAGTTAGCCTCCCTCCAAAGTTAACACAATCCTAAATTCTTGTCATCATTGTGACCTAACAAACACTCCTGTGCTTGGCTAAGAAATAATCTAACATATAAGGTAGATATAAGATGATAGTTGCTTTGATCTCCTCATCAAACTCTCTGTAATAAAGCTATCAAATGTATTTGTTGAACTATTTAATTAAAGAACAAGTCTACGTCAGTTCGTCTGTGTTTCTCGTACTCGCCTGTACACAAACACACACACACACAGCGACCATACAAATACCACAGCATCAGAGATATTAGAACAGGTGAATCAGAAGACTACGGGAAACAACATGTACTAACCTGAACTTGGATTTGGAGATCCTAATTCTGGAACACAGAAAACAGAATGGATTATACATACACACATAACACACATACAGACAGGTACACAACGTGAAAGGGGTGATTTGAGAGGAATAAAGGGAAATAAATTCCCTTCCTACTTGATCGACCTTAGCTGCTTTTAGAAAGCGAACATTTCCTAGTTTAGAGTCTTGAAATGCGCAAAAAGTCATCGATCCTCTCTCTCTGCAAAACCACAACATGATCAAAGAACATGTTTGCTAAAAGATCCATTTTTGCACCCACTGGTAACAGACTCTGGGTACACTATGAGAAAATAAACATCACCATTATTATCACCCACTTTTCTTTTGAACAAATCATCCCCCTGCAAACACATATACAGTGGCATCCAGTCAAAAGAAGACAGAATATGTTTGGATTTCCTCCAATCAGTCCTGGTGTGAAAAAATAAACACAATTTGATAATAGAAAAAGAAATGTCTGTTGATTGTTCACCACTGTAACAGNGAGAAGAGAAGAGAAGAGAAGAGAAGAGAAGAGAAGAGAAGAGAAGAGAAGAGAAGAGAAGAGAAGAGAAGAGAAGAGAAGAGAAGAGAAGAGAAGAGGAGAGAAGAGAAGAGAAGAGAAGAGAAGAGAAGAGAAATTCCGACTGTGGATGAAATATCAAATAATTTGTATACGTTCGTTCAGATTAAATTATTAGACAATCAGCTGATTTTATCATCAGAAACAACCACTTACGGGGAAGCTTACAGCCAGAAATGGTTTAACTGTAACCAAATGAATCAATAAAAAACACATATAAGTATCCCAAGCCCTTTTGAAGCTCTTCGGGAGTGTCTGTGTTGTGGTTTTGTTGGTTAAAGCAGATGAATTAACTAACTGGCTGACTGGCTGGCTAACCGACCGACTGACTAAAGCAATAAAATGTGTCACTGACTGACTGAACGGAAGATGAAATGACTGACTGCCCGGAGATGGGAGGTGACAGCTCACACGTCTCTTCTCTTCATGTGTCCGTCTCAATTATGAAATCAGCGGGTGCAGAAGTAGCTCATAACCCGTCGAACGTCTCCTTAGAGATGCGAAGAGGAAACTGACAAACACAGAAAAGTCTCGTCTCCACAATAGTGAGAGAAAATGTCCCTGACCGAATGTACTGCAGCCTCAGACAGACAGAATGAGGGTTTGTATTCACAAGCCTGTGCAAATGTTACTGTTCAATACAGTCAGACTTTTATGTAAGTTTTCAAACCAAATAAAGTTTGATCTGCAGCCATTTGAAAAGTTGCACTTCACTTTGGTTAAATTTTATTTATTAGACGAGAGATATGTGTGAATTAAATGTATTTCTTGTGCCACAACAAGTTGATTAATGATATGCAAAATAGATAATTTATTAAAATGTAGGGACAGAACTTCACTACTACATATTTTATCTTTACTAAATGCAATAATAAAGTGAGCAAAATTCACCTGCTGACTCATGATACAGTCAAAAGCTTCAGAAAAAGCAACAAATGAAGCCTAAATTAAGATTTTTTTTCTCTGTGCTGAAACAATTTAGTCGACCGACAGTCGTGCAACCGAGCAGAGGATTGTTGCGGCGCAGCGTGTTGCAAATAATACTGCAATATCAATGCATGCCATCACAATTTGCAAAACTAGGCAACCAGGCATGGTGGGAAAACCCTATTTGTACCAATTCTGATGATTAAATAATTATATTAGGATTTTTTTAAAGTAAGTGCTGGCATCAGTATAAGGATTTCTTGCTCTTGTTTGTCATATATGGCATCAAAATGCATTTCATTTTGCTTTAATTCCAACTGCAGTTATTCAACAAATGGAAAAAGTAAAGCACGTTTCTAAACTGTGGGTAACAAAACGCTGGTTTCTCTTCTAGTCGGCAGTATGAGTTGAGTTTATGGCACCTTCTGAAGCCTCAGATAGGACATGTCCTTCGTTTTGAGTTATGACAGGGTACAAATAAGCACAAACGAACATAACAAAGACAAAATAACAGATGAATAGGGATGGTACAGATAAACAACAGTGTGGCATTCAAGTGTGCCTACTGGCTTTATTGTTCCTCTTGGTCGAGAGTGTTTTCGATTGGGTTTGAAATCGTCTATTTTGCGCTGTAACTTTCTGCGTTGTGTTCCATTGTGCACCACAGTGATGAACGGTTCTGTATGTAGGTGTGTGTTTGCTTGTGTGAACTGAAGCGAGGCCCGCTGGGGTCACGGCTCCTGCGTGGCCTTGTGTCTAAGAAAGAAAGCAACGCACTTGTTTGAATAATGTAAAAAATGAAAGCAGAGGGGAGAGCGGGAGCGGGTGAGTCAGCTGTTTGTGAGCTCCCACAGGGGAGGAAGAAAGCACTTCAGCAGCAAACACAAGAAGGGGAGAGAGATAGAGAGAGAGCAGGAACAGGGGGAGAGAGATGAAAGAGAAAATAAAGGTGGATTACTACTACATGTAGATTTATATAAGATGAAGATGTCCTGATTTTCTGTATCTTGTCAGCTCCCAAACAGTGATTGAGTTTTTCTTGCGCTGCATGAATCAACACTTTGACCTCATGACGGGCTTCATTCTGTCATTTCCTCTGTTAATGTGCTCAACATTAAAGAACTGTGTCGG